>NC_134825.1:6020618-6166693 GCF_004210375.1 Tachypleus tridentatus | reverse complement strand
CCATCTTCCTCCTTCCTCATCTCCCTTCATGCCTTAGAATGAAACTATGATGATTATTTTTTGCCTTTCCTCCCTTCCTCTCACTCCTTCATGCAGCCAAATTAAAAGGCTATGATGTGTACTAATATCTATCATCTTCTCCTCATTTCTCCTTCATACTCAGCCAAATTAAAACTTATGCTGGATGTACACATCTTCCTCCTTTCCTCATCTCCCCTTCATACAGATTAAATTAAAGGCTATATGATGTATATATGCACATCTTCCTCCTATCATCTCCTTCATACCAGAAATTAAGATGTCCTAATATGATGATGTACACATCTTTCTCCTTTCCTCTATCTCCCTTCATGCATAGGCAGAAAACTATATGATGTACCAGATCTTCCTCTTTCCTCATCTCCCCTTCATACCTTATGATGATTAAAACTATATGATGTACACATCTTCCTCCTTCCCTCATCTCCCTTCATACCTTAAATTAAAACTATATGATGTACACACATCTTCCTCCTTCCTCATCTCCCCTTCATACCTTAAATTAAAACTATATGATGTACACAGGATTCTTTTAGGTCAATCTTCAGGAGTAGCATTTCCAAGGAATATTCCCTTTTAAACGCGTGTGCAGGCTGCCTTTCTGTTACCACATCAACAGTTTCTATGGTGAAGCTCACGGAAGAAATACATCGTGTTTAATGAGAAAATCTGTGACGTGAAGTTTGGTTGTCCACATCACTTTCGTACATATATTGGTTTTAATCTCACATCTTTATGAACAACAACCTTTTCAGACCTTCAACCTGCGAAACGTACGTACGTACGTTGTTCCAACTATGTATAACATTACACCTAATAATAACAACGAGGGAAAGTAACAAATAACAGTTTTTCTGAGAACGACCTCATAGTATCATTGTACGTATAAAAAGTACAACAGTTATCTAGGTGACATTATGTAACTATCGCCCTCTGGTGGCAGAACATCAAGTCATAAAACACTATTTACAAATTATTGTATTATCATCCTCTGTTACCAGAAAATTAAATTATAATTACACAAAACATTGTTTAAACATTTTTGACATTGTCAGTCTCACTTTCTGGGTAACATTAACTCAGTTTCAAAATGCATAACATAAAAGAACAGACAAATTAGTTCCAAATTTGTTCAAGATTTGTATTGAACATCTACGTACCTTGGAATCATCAGTGGACTTTGGAGAACCTCCCAGAGCAATATTGGGAACCTCTGGCTCCGCTGGAGGGCTTGGAATAAACTCGTAACAATTGGAAGAGGACAAGCTGTCGTTTATTGTACTGGAGGACTCATATTTTATGTTTGGCGGAGATGATGTTATCATTATTGAAGTGACTGAATGACCTTTAACCCTGGAAAAGGACGTTTCTTTGTTATCAAAATAGTTAGAAATTTCTTTTTCTAAAGTTCTTTCTTGAGATGCTTTGCTTCTTGTCGTACTACAAACAGAAGGTGTTTTCACTGATACAGAAAAGGTTTGTTTAATCTCGTTACCAGTCTTCAAACTCTTACACTCGTCGTCTTCTTCCTCGGTAATTCCGAAGGACGAACTTGGATACACTTCATCTTCAGGTTCCAAAATTATTTTGTTAGTGACGTCGACTGTCTTGTCACTTTCAAACACACCTGGACTGGAAGGTGATTGTATGCTAGCGACATCTGGTGGGACGTCCTCAGGAGTGAATTCTAATGTTATCTTCCCCCGCTTCTTAATGGCTCTATCAGTTTCCTCACAGTCAGCGGGGGAAGAATACCCGTTTTTTGGATTAACTGAGCTTGGTTTGTAATGATCCATTACGACGTCACAAGAATTTGCTGAAAAATAGATGACAATGTTAATCAAAATTTATTTTATGTTTGTCAGTTGTTAAATCTGTTAAACTAAGTTTGAGTTTTTAATCCTATAACTGGCGAATAAATGTTCATAAGATCAATATATTGTATCGTGACGGTATTTTTAGATGACACACAACTTGAACCACATTTTTAATGGTTCTACTGAAACAGTGATGATTTACAATGAAATAACCCAAGATCCTTTTCGACAACAGAAACTTGCATAATGATCACCTAAGTAGCTCATTTTCCTGATCGGTCAACTTTCATATTACTACCTCTTTATTGTATAAATGAAGGAAAGAAACATTACCTAAGTTTGTGTTTTTACATTGTTCAGTTCTTTAATGGTTAGTCTCAATTAATTGACTTCTAAACGTAAGTTTACAAAAAAACGGTTACGACTCAATGTATACAGAATATTTCTACTTTAAGGTGTAATTTTACGAGACGCTTGTAGTGTATAATTAATAATAACTGTCTACCGAAGATAGGCGTTTATCTTACAATGAGAATAACCCTCCTTCATTAACGGAACTGTAAATCTGAAGGCTTATAACAAAATCTAAAACAGGGTTTCGATGCCCGTGGTGAGAAAAGCGCAGATAGTCTCTTGTGTAGCATTTTGCTCAACAACAAACAAACAAAGAAATATAATGAAAAGGTTGTGGAACTACATCACGTGTCGTTATATGAATAACTAGATACTACATCACGTGTCGTTATATGAATGACTAGATACTACATCACGTGTCGTTAGATGAATGACTAGATACTACATCACGTGTCGTTATATGAATGACTAGATACTACATCACGTATCGTTATATGAATGACTAGATACTACATCACGTATCGTTATATGAATGACTAGATACTACATCACGTATCGTTATATGAATGACTAGATACTACATCACGTGTTTATCGTTATATGAATGACTAGATACTACATCACGTATCGTTATATGAATGACTAGATACTACATCACGTGTCGTTATATGAATGACTAGATACTACATCACGTATCGTTATATGAATGACTAGATACTACATCACGTGTTTATCGTTATATGAATGACTAGATACTACATCACGTATCGTTATATGAATGACTAGATACTACATCACGTGTCGTTATATGAATGACTAGATACTACATCACGTGTTTATCGTTATATGAATGACTAGATACTACATCACGTATCGTTATATGAATGACTAGATACTACATCACGTGTCGTTATATGAATGACTAGATACTACATCACGTATCGTTATATGAATGACTAGATACTACATCACGTATCGTTATATGAATGACTAGATACTACATCACGTGTTTATCGTTATATGAATGACTAGATACTACATCACGTATCGTTATATGAATGACTAGATACTACATCACGTGTCGTTATATGAATGACTAGATACTACATCACGTATCGTTATATGAATGACTAGATACTACATCACGTATCGTTATATGAATGACTAGATACTACATCACGTATCGTTATATGAATAACTAGATACTACATCACGTATCGTTATATGAATGACTAGATACTACATCACGTATCGTTATATGAATGACTAGATACTACATCACGTATCGTTATATGAATAACTAGATACTACATCACGTATCGTTATATGAATGACTAGATACTACATCACGTATCATTATATGAATGACGAGATACTACATCACGTATCGTTATATGAATGACAAGATACTACATCACGTATCGTTATATGAATGACTAGATACTACATCACGTGTTTATCGTTATATGAATGACTAGATACTACATCACGTGTCGTTATATGAATGACTAGATACTACATCACGTGTTTATCGTTATATGAATGACTAGATACTACATCACGTATCGTTATATGAATGACTAGATACTACATCACGTATCGTTATATGAATGACTAGATACTACATCACGTGTCGTTATATGAATGACTAGATACTACATCACGTATCGTTATATGAATGACTAGATACTACATCACGTGTTTTATCGTTATATGAATGACTAGATACTACATCACGTATCGTTATATGAATGACTAGATACTACATCACGTGTTTATCGTTATATGAATGACTAGATACTACATCACGTGTTTATCGTTATATGAATGACTAGATACTACATCACGTGTTTATCGTTATATGAATGACTAGATACTACATCACGTATCGTTATATGAATGACTAGATACTACATCACGTGTTTATCGTTATATGAATGACTAGATACTACATCACGTGTCGTTATATGAATGACTAGATACTACATCACGTGTTTATCGTTATATGAATGACTAGATACTACATCACGTGTTTATCGTTATATGAATGACTAGGTACTACATCACGTGTCGTTATATGAATGACTAGGTACTACATCACGTGTCGTTATATGAATGACTAGATACTACATCACGTATCGTTATATGAATGACTAGATACTACATCACGTATCGTTATATGAATGACTAGATACTACATCACGTGTCGTTATATGAATGACTAGATACTACATCACGTGTTTATCGTTATATGAATGACTAGATACTACATCTCGTATCGTTATATGAATGACTAGATACTACATCACGTGTTTATCGTTATATGAATGACTAGATACTACATCACGTGTTTATCGTTATATGAATGACTAGGTACTACATCACGTGTCGTTATATGAATGACTAGGTACTACATCACGTGTCGTTATATGAATGACTAGATACTACATCACGTATCGTTATATGAATGACTAGATACTACATCACGTATCGTTATATGAATGACTAGATACTACATCACGTGTTTATCGTTATATGAATGACTAGATACTACATCTCGTATCGTTATATGAATGACTAGATACTACATCTCGTATCGTTATATGAATGACTAGATACTACATCACGTGTTTATCGTTATATGAATGACTAGATACTACATCACGTGTCGTTATATGAATGACTAGATAATTCAGCCGTGGTGGCCTTCAGCACAAACCGACGATACAATTTGGATACTATTTCACAAATTAATACACAATCCCAGTAGGAGTTCAGAACGAAGAATATTTAAAACATGAACACTAGAAATATAGCACATAATATAAGCCTGTTATATAGCAAGTTATTCTACCGACAGAGGGCTCTGTGTGGTGTTTTACTGATTTAGTAATAGCTCTGATTCAGCAGTCAACTTCAGTGAAGTCCACGTATGGTAACTAGTATAAATAAATATTCAAAGCCATGTTAAGCATCATAAAAATCGACATTTACTTTTATGTCACATTAAATTCCAGAGTGGACAGACAGCAGATAGTCCATCGTGCACTAACAACAAAATATATTTAATTTCTTAGAAGTTTTTCATATATAATGAAAACGTTTTACATTTCACAAATACTTATGAAAATGGATAGTGCAGTGAGCTCACGTGTCCATACAATGATGAAATGCAGATTTGTTTTCTTTCTATTCACCTTAAAATCGTCCAAACAAAGCAACGTCTATGAAGTTTGCTTCTTGTACACTTGTTCTAACAAATAATTTGAACAACATTAATACGTATCTAAAAGCAGGTGTTTCGTTCCGCGAAGATATGCCTCTCGTAAAGAAACACATCTTTGGCTATCAGGATTGCCAGCCCTTTCGAGAATCTGGGTCAGGGGCACAGGAAATTCAACTTGTTGAGAAATAGGCTCACAAAATCCGGTCTCATCAAGATACACACCCTACGAAGAGGTCGTTCAGATAATTAATAATTTCTTGATTGTATAAACCTTAAATGGACAGGCTAAAGGTATATTCAATGATAGTTGAAACCCATAACCTTTCGAACAGAAGATCGAAATTGATTCGTTCCTAGTCTTCGGAAATTCTTCTGCGTCTAAGATATATTCGCGTTTTTAAATATAATTTCCTTTCATGATTGCTAACTGGAAAATTACTTGTAAGAATTAATCAGTGTACCTTCTAACGGAACTGTTATTGTTTTGTTTTTTTCAATTAAGTAGTCGTAAATATGAACATTCATGTGAAAAACGTTCCTTGGCCTATTTTATAGTGATCTACGTGCCGTAGAAAAACCGTTGACGATAATGAAACGTTTGCCAATTCAGGTGCTCACAATAACTTGTGTATAGTAAAATTAATAAATACATTTGAAAATCCAACGCTAGATGGCAATATAAATATATATGAATTTAGCTCTTATACGTATATGGTAAGCAATCTTAAATTATTCAAACAATTTTAAATAAACAAAATGTATTAAAATATTCGAGGAAGAAATAATAAATAAATAAATAACAATGATTTGTTAAAATACTTAATATAAATTTATACACCCTGAGCAACAATCATGGCTTTCTCTATTCGATTCGATAGGAATGTTGAGTGATAAATAATACAGGGTTGAGTCAGCAGAAGGTGAACAAAGACCAGCTTTCGATAACCTGTTTCTGAGTTCTCTAAAGATATTACTAACATGACTACATAGAAGAAATACCGGAAAACTGTGTCAATAGGTGGCGTTATAAAATTACAAAAATTTTATGTAGGATGAACTTTTGGTAACGCTTGTCTTGTCGATATCCAAAGATAGTGTTAAAATTATATGCTACAAGTTTTCACCTACAGGGGAACTATAAGCGTTACTTTTTATTTTTTACATCTACGTAAAATGGCCCGACATGGTCAGGCGGGTTAAGGCGTTCGAATCCTCGTCGTGGGGACGTTATAATGTTACGGTCAATCCCCCTATTCGTTGATAAAACAGTAGCTCAAGAGTTGGCGGTAGGTGGTGATGACTAGTTGCCTTCCCTCTAGCCTTACACTATTAAATTAGGGACAGTTAGCGCAGATAGCCCTCGTGTAGCTTTGCGCGAAATTCAAAACAAACCAAACAATCAAAACATCCACGTGATAAATTCTATGTTAACACTGCTTTTTTACCATTTTAGCATAATATTTAGACTATCGTTTGGAATACATATACTTTCGTCTCTAACCTATTTTGATGGTGTAGCATAATATTTATACTATCGTTCGGAATACATGTACTTTCGTCTGTAAGCTATTTTGATGGTGTAGCATAATATTTAGACTATCTTTTGGAATACATGTACTTTCGTCTGTAAGCTATTTTGATGGTGTAGCATAATATTTATACTATCGTTCGGAATACATGTACTTTCGTCTGTAAGCTACTTTGATGATGTAGCATAATATTTAGACTATCTTTTGGAATACATGTACTTTCGTCTGTAAGCTATTTTGATGGTGTAGCATAATATTTAGACTATCGTTTGGAATACATGTACTTTTGTCTGTAAGGTATTTTGATGGTGTAGCATAATACTTAGATATCGTTTGGAATACATGTACTTTCGCCTGCAAGCTATTTTGATGGTGTAGCATGATATCGTTTGGAATACATGTACTTTCGTCTGTAAGCTATTTGATGGTGTAGCATAATATTTAGACTATCGTTTGGAATACATGTACTTTCGTCTGTAAGCTATTTGATGGTGTAGCATAATATTTAGACTATAGTTTGGAATACATGTACTTTCGTCTGTAAGCTATTTGATGGTGTAGCGTAATATTTAGACTATAGTTTGGAATACATGTACTTTCGTCTGTAAGCTATTTGATGGTGTAGCATAATATTTAGACTATCGTTTGGAATACATGTACTTTCGTCTGTAAGCTATTTTGATCGTGTTGCATAATATTTAGACTATCGTTTGAAATACATGTACTTTCGTCTGTAAGCTATTTGATGGTGTAGCATAATATTTAGACTATAGTTTGGAATACAAGTACTTTCGTCTGTAAGCTATTTGATGACGTATATTAGCAAATAGTGAAACTAATATATGTTGAAGACCATATTTCATTTTTCCAGCTGTAATCGATGTGTACAAGAGTTGACGTTATTGTTAATAAGAAATAGAACAATTCTCTAAAAACTATGAAATGTACAAAGACGGTGAAAGAACAACAGATACGTTCCTCTGTCGACCGAGAGGTCTGTTGGTTGACAGCATTAAGTAACTTTTAACATAATTTACAGTTTACAGTAGACACAATGAAATGACTGATTCGAAGAATGTCAAGAACAAAATAAGAAAACAGTGCACGAAGGTCATTCACCCTCACTTCAGACAATGATTTGTCTTACCTTCGCAGCTCACATGTTAGCTCGCAAATAATCATTAGCGGTGTCACTTTGGGATAAAATATATCTGGTAATTTATTATGAAACATTTCTATAAATGTAAATAAAATGACGGCCTATGTCTCCAGAATGTAACTTCATTAGCTCAACGCCCCCGCTAGTACAATGGTTAGTCTACGGATTTACAACGCTAAAACCAGGGAGTCGATTCCCTTCGCAGGGCTCAGCAGATAGCGCGATGTCGCTTTGCTATAAGAAAACACAAACACATCAACTCAATATTTCGCTACTACTGACTTTTTCAGGAGGTATCGACGTCATACATGCTCAACAGTCCAGTTAAATCTGATACACGTGTCAGTTAAATTTGATACACATGTTTGGAAAGTAATATCATATTAAAACAATATTCAACATTCCTGAAGTATTATTGTTAAGAGAAATCAAATCAACAGTACTAAATAAGTAATATTTTAATAAATAAATGTTAGTCTATTATTACTTTGTTTAGGAGGCATATTTGGAAATACTATACACCTAAACAATCGCATTCTCGCATATGACATACATGAATGTAATCAATATACAAGTATAAAAACGACACAGCAATAAAACACCTACCATCAACGTTTAAATATGTGTCGCCTTCTGGTGGTGGACTTTCGTACTTCTCTGTCCTAACTTCAGTAAAATTCCTTTGCGAATGACTACACATTGAAGTTTTATTTTTCCTTTGCAAGAAACATCTTCTTGTGTTGTGAGTTGTCTTTTATCAGTTTTAACGAGCGCTTCTCGAGAATTTTCTGCTCCGAGTCTTTGTCCAGCGGTTGACCCCAAACAACTGGAGGAAAGAATTTCACCCACGCTTTGAAATCCAGAAGCAAAATGGTCATCAACTTTCAGTTTATTGTTATGGTAGTTGTGGTTTTCTTGTGTTACTCCTACATCCAAAGGCTCTTTTATATCCTCGTCTCCAACGTCATCATGACACCATTCCAACACTGGACAAATGTGCTCAAGAATTACAACATCGTTATCATCGGCTTTGAATTTCACTTGTTTTTTCTTTCTTGACTCCTTATTTTCCTCGGATTGCGGTAAGCACGTGTCGTCAAAAGAACTTACGCTGACAAACGAATTTCCATTTCTTTTCAAAATCGACTTAACCTCCTTAGAAGAGCTCTGACTCAAGGAGCCAGTGTCTAATGAATCCGTGCTTGTTTCAATATCGTCAAACTCATTACTGTGAGGAGAGACAGGCATAGCCGTTAGCGTTTCGAGGTTTTCATTGCTCCAGGACCTGTTATTAGAACTGGGACGTTTACTTCCTGTGCGTTCTAAAAATGAAGAATTGATTTGGTTTTCTGTAGTTCTTGTGGTTGATAGACTCTGGTTTCCCCCTGATTGCGAATACAACACAGGTCTTTTATCAGCAGCCTGTAAGAACAATGGGCAGTGTTCTTCAAATTGTGTAAACAAAGAAAATCCTTGGCCTTCTGTCGATTTTGTAAATGAATATGAACCTTGATCATTTAAAGGCTGCACATACGAGCATGGGGATTGTTTGTCTATAGGTTGTGAAGGTGAGAAGAAAAGTTGTTCATATACAGGTTGTGAAAACGAGGCAATACATTGTTTGTCTAAAGGTTGTGAAAGCGACGAAGGTCGTTGTTTGTCTACAGATTGTGTATGAGAGGAAGAACGTTGTTTGTCTAGAGATTGTGAATGCGAAGAAGCACGTTGTTTGTCTACAGATTGTAAATGAGAGGAAGGACCTTGTTTGTTTACAAATTGTGAATGCGAGGGAGCACGTTGTTTGTTTGCAGGCTGTGCAAATGGAGAGAACCGTTGTTTGTCCACAGGTTGTAAAAGTGGGTAAGAGCACTGTTTCCCTGGGAACTGTTTCTCAACAGGTTTTGTAAATGAAGACACAAATGTTTTGTCTTCTAAAGGGGTTGAAGATGAAGACAAGAGGCTCTGATGTTGATCAAATAAATCTCTTTCTGAAGTCGATCGTTCGTGGGGATATATATGTCCCGAGTCAAATGATTTGTGGGGAGCAAGAACAGTAGGCAAATCTTTGTCCGTTAAGTTTGGCAGTGAAGAAGACGGGAAAATATGTATGTTTTCCTGAAATGTATTTTTCTCCACATACGGCTTTTCGCGGAATTTTTGTGCCAATGGCGATAGATAGGATACTTTGAAATTTTTCAAACGATTGGTCAAATAAGAAACCTCATTTGAGTGTTTGTCATTCTCGTAATCTGGATCTGGAATAGAAGAAGAACTGCTCTCAGGAGTGCAGCGATCGCTCCAGCTGTTGTAATTAGAATCTGCAAAACTGGAGCTGCTTCTGGTACTCGGTTGAGGGAGGAAGGGGTAAAAAACATTCTGTTGACCCTGAATATGTTCTACAATCTTCCGGTCCTTGTCCACGTATCACGTCTTCATTATAATTGATGAAATCACTGGGCGGGCCACTTTGTGAAGAGAGATAAGTCAAAACTTTATTATTCGGAGAGGATTTACTCACTCGATTTTCTCTGATACGTCTTTCTGTATCATGTTTCTTGCTCGTTTTCAATTCAATTGCATTATCACTTAAATCATCGTCCGTGTCGCTATCAATTTCAGGCGTAGACAATGAACCCATATATTCTTTAACGAGATCGTAAGCAGTTACATCACATTCTAAGATGGACTTTCTTGACGATACGGAATTGAAAGGACCCTTTCTGTCAATAGTTTTGATGAAACTAACATGTGGTGATGGTTTCGGATGGTTATCTTGCTTTGATTTCCTTGATCCGCTTACTTTACCATGACGTGAATGTAAACCATTTCCGTGTTTCTCGTTGTCACAGTTTTCCTCGGACACAGCATAAAGATCAACCTTTTCTGGTAAAATGGATTTCCTTCTAGGAAACACCTGAGGTTCTTGAAATGTATTTTGGGAAGCATGTGGAGACCAGCATCTACAAGAGTACCGGGATCCTCTGCTGCAGGTACTACTACGAATAGCTAAGCCACACTTACAATGAGCTAGACCAGAAGCAGAGGCTGTTGGAGGAACTTTCTCTTCCAAGCCATTTTCGTGAATTGGCTCTTGAATGTTAATATAGGTCTCCCAAGGATAAACCACAACACGTGGTCTCGTTCTGACATTTTTAACGGAAGCAAATTTAACGTCCTGAAATGGATAACTAGATTTACTGGCTCTAGACTTTCCTACATAGTCCGGAGTAATAGGTGCTGTAGACAGTGAACCAAATTTATCAGAAAATTCATTTTTATAAGAGTCCCTTATAACGGTATCATTGGTGTTTTGTTTTTCTTACGCGAGAAAATGTTTAGACGTCTTTTAAGACTGCCACTGTTGTTTGGTTTTTCTGATGCTTTAAAAGACAGTGGATAATTCTGCACTGTGTTGTAGTGCACGTGATTATTTCGGTCTGTCATCATGGCTGCATTGTAGCTGTCTAGGGTCCGTTAACATCCCAAGCGGAACTTTAACTTGACTTGGATTTTGTTATCCTGTAATCAAGATAATGGTACACGTTAGTTGTTTTTTTTTAACAATTATAGTACATTTTAAACATTTCTGAAAATATAATAAGAACGTGTATGTTTTAATATGATAAATATGCGACCTAAAATAAATACTGTTTAATTGGTGTCTAAACCAACCTCACAGTGTTATAACTGTAAATACTATAAAACAAAGAAATATCTTCAGCAGGCACGTTTGTCAAATGAAGAAATCATCTGTTGGCAACGAATCTGGGATGTTTCGTTAATGGTGAGTAAAGTTTCACCATCAGATGTATAAGTTTTTATTTTATAAGCTTTGATGTATAGACCTTTTCCCACCAATAATATTGTTACTAGTGGTGAGTGAAGGTCTATATTTCAAAGCCTACCAATTGTTTACAATCTATCACAATATAAGACCCAATGTACTAATTTTATTTGATCTCCGAAACAGCACGTCTTCGTTGGCTCAACTGTAAATCTACAAGTTTACGACGCTAAAAACTGGATTTAGATAATACTAGCTGGTAGAGCATAAGTAGCCCATGGTGCAGCTCTCCGCTAGACAACCAACCAACCAAAATCCCAAGCAGCGCTGATAAGCCGTGAATACAGCAAAATTATTTTACTGCAGATGGGGTAGCCAATCAAAGAATATGTTAGACCTGAGAGAGGGGAACTAATCAAAGAATATATTAGGCTGCGTATCATTCGTGGATTATTTTGTTTCACTGAGAAGTTTTGATCAAGGGAACATTTTCAGTGTTTTATTACAAACTGTGTAACGAGATACGCTGTTAATAAAAATTTCATTAGTTTTAAATACAGGAAGCTCGAAGATTCTTCGTGCTATATTATAACTTTTATCCAATATTCAATCGGTGGCTCTTTTTGATCTGTCATGTGGTTAGAAGCTTTCGTTCATTTTACTTGGACAAACATGAAAAGACGTGAAACCCCACATCTTACTGTAATGAACACCGTTAGGTTTGTGTTCTTTTGTGATTTCTAAATATGATTCTGCTTCTTACATATATTAATCGCAAATAAGAGTAATAGGAATACGTCTGACTGGAATACACTAAACTTTGTAATAGGAATATGTATGACTGGAATACACTAAACTTTGTAATAGGAATACGTCTGACTGGAATACACTAAACTTTGTAATAAGAATACGTCTGACTGGAATACACTAAACTTTGTAATTGGAAAACGTCTGAGTGGAATACACTAAACTTTGTAATAGGAATACGTCTGACTGGAATACACTAAACTTAGTGATAGAAATACGTCTGATTGACATACACCAAACACAATAATAGAAGTACGTCCAGTTGGAATGATTATAACACCAAACACGAAGGCGCATTTTCAGAGTTTTTTTTAATTATAAAGTAACAAAGCTTTTTACACAGTTCCTCTTATGAAACGAAAAACCCTACAACCCAAGTGCTTCCGAAAGGTGGATCTTTCTTCTTCAAGGGCAAACTAGGCTTCCTGATCCACATTTCGGAAGCACTTGGGTTGTACGGTTTTTAATCTTTTTGTATGAAGACTACTTGAGCCTATGCGGTTTTAACATCATGAGTGTATCTTTCTTCATGTAAGAAAACGGAGTAATAAACAACAAGTTCAAACTGTGCAAAGGATATATATATATAAACAAATCTTTGAAACGACATTTTTTTCTTTGGTTTTCTGTTTACTTACTAGAACTAGGAAGTAATAGAAGAACGTTTATCCCTTACAAACGTTACCTTCTAAGTATTTAAAGTTCCAAGTAGGTTCAATACGTCTTTATAAGTTCAATATAGTACCCAGTTCCCACAAAGTGTGTACTATGCAAGTTAGCAAACTGCCTTTTAATTCTCAACATGTGAGGTTTGAAACAAAGTTTCTTGTATTATTAAGTTATCATTCTCTTCAGGTTTATGGTGATTCTCTGTGCATTATCTCGCTTGATTTAAAGTAAATTTGTATGGACAAAAATAACAAATTACTAGGTGTAATATTATAGAAAGGCAGAACTAGTATGCTATTAAAGTGACCCTGGAAAACGTACCACACAGTGGAAGCTTCGGATACTCAGATATCAGAGGTAATCCTCTCATATTTACTAATTATTTCGTTAACTTTCTTCACACGTATCTCATGTTCAAAATGGTAATGGACAAGCAGTTTACTTCATTATTACAATAAATGAATGCACATTTCTTTTATTAATGAAACAAATCTCATGAACTGGTTTGTTGCTATATTCTCTGGTTAAACAGCTGCAGTTTTAAGCTCAACCGAATCTGTTTCAAGTTCAACGAACTCTCAAAATTAAGCTTTGTATGCCTAGAAGTTATATACTCACGGACGTATCTTTTGATATTCGTGGCCTAAGTTAGACTAGCTAATAATACAACAGTGTTGAGCTAATGCAGTAATCGAAGAACTCAGGTCAAACTACCAAACTCAAACAAAAGGTCCGTAAATCACGTTGGGTGACGAGCCGTATCAGTACGATATAAGTATTTCTTGAGAATAACTAGTCATCACAAGTGTTGTTTTTTAGTCTGTTTTGTTTTTTTCACTTTCAATGTGTTAATGTCTTTTTCTGAAGAAGATCCTGTAATCAGACTAGCTTTACGAAGATTATAGTTCATAGATGTCTCTCGTTTTGGAATGAAAGCGAATGGTTCAGTTTATTTAGTGATCTACACGTAAACCACGACGTGTTTTATGTGACTGAATGGTATCAAGAGACGTCAGAACTTAACTGCAAGTTATTGTTTTTTTTACAAATACTCTAAATAGCACATAAAACACAAAATACGTTTATACAGAATTCCATATTTTATCATTCAGCAACTTCGTTGGATTTGATCAGCTCTGTTCGAAAAATATAAGCACATAATATTATACCTTTCTTACAGGAACATCATAAAGAGTGGACGGTGCTATCTTTATCAACAGATACCTATAGATATTGTACCAATAGCAGGCAATACTACCAATGAAAAGAATAATACAATGATGTCATATCTGTGTATTAATACACTGATAACATTTTGTGAAATTTACTTGTTACAGATTTGACTACTCTCGTCTGAACGCTCGTCAGTGGCACAGCGGTATATCTGTGGACTTACAACATTAGAACTAAGTCATATTTACAATGCTTTGGAATAGGAAATGTATAATTAATCTCAAAATAAGCCTACTCGTAATTATTTGTATTAATAAAAGTAATATTATTGTAAAGTTAAGCTTATTTACTACAGGGTAGCCAAGCCTACCTGTACTACCGTAGAACTAAGTCTACTGATCGTGCCTTGGAACAGGATAATTAATTTAGAACTAAATCTACTCGTGATAGCTTGGGATAAGAAACGCATAATTACTAAAGATTTAAGCCTAATTGCACTGCTATTGAACAGAAAATGTATAATTACTGTAGAACTAAGCCTACTGTTAGTGCCTTGGAACAGGAAGTGTATAATTACTGTAGAATTAAGCCTACTGTTAGTGCCTTGGAACAGGAAGTGTATAATTACTACTGTAGAATTAAGCCTACTGATAGTGCCTTGGAACAGGAAGTGTATAATTACTGTAGAACTAAGCCTACTTATGATGCCTCAAGACAGGAAGTGTACGATAAATACGGATATACAATTCTTTGTGTTACTTTAGAGAAGGAAGTATATTATGGACAGAACACGGATAGTCCATTGTGCAGCATTGTGCTTAATTACAAACCACTCTGAAAATCTCTGGAAAAAGGGAACTAGGTTAATGTGTTTTAATACCTGAAAATAAACCATGTCAGTATTTCAACAAGTGTCGGTTTAATGGTGTAGAAACAGAAAATTAGAATTAACTTATCAGAAAAGGTCAAAACATTTTTGATGCTGCCTTAAAGAGATTTTCATATTACAGCGTTCATACCAAGTGAATGGGTTATTATAACAAATCACAACAGATTCGCTCACTGATTTTACCGATCTTAAATTCTTTAGAAGCTAATATATGGATTATTCTAATAAAACATTATACATTTATTAGTTGATCTCAGACTGTTGAGAAGCTGGTAGATGGATGATTCTAATAAAACATTATACATTTACTCACTAATCTTAGATTAATGAGATGATGTGTGATTCTAGGATAATATCCTACTCACTGATCTTAACGATCGTAGATTGTTGAGAAGTTAATTAACGATTGGTGCCAAGTGCCACAACGTTAGCATATGAAAAATAAAAATGCTTACAATAAGTTGACTCACCCAAATACTGGAGGGCTTAATACAAGCTTCAAGTTAAACATAACCGTTTTCCTTTCTTTTATGAGGATGTTCTATATTAACTTTTATAATGTTATTTGTTCTAGGTAAATGCAATATAATATTGAAGTTTACGTGATTTCAACTAATAAAATTGTTGTTATAAACAACTGAGGTATCATTGTTTATATAATAATATTAAGGAATATTTAATAAAGAGGGTACTGCGAATTCTACAACAATACTTCCTCCTCTAAAGTAACACAAAGAATTGTAGTTCCGTATTTATCGTACACTTCCTGTCTTGAGGCATTAGGCTTAGTTCTACGGTAATTACACACTTCCTGTTCCAAGGCACTATCAGTAGGCTTAATTCTACAGTAGTAATTATAAACTTCCTGTTCCAAGGCACTAACAGTAGGCTTAGTTCTACAGTAATTATACATTTTCTGTTCAATAGCAGTGCAATTAGGTTTAAATCTTTAGTAATTATGCGTTTTTTATCCCAAGCTATCACGAGTAGATTTAGTTCTAAACTAATTATCTTGTTCCAAAGCACAATCAGTAGCCTTAGCTCTACGGTAGTATAGGTAGGCTTAGCTACACGGTAGCAAGTAAGCTTAACTTTATAATAATTTTACTCTTATTAATACAAATAATTACGAGTAGGCTTATTTTGAGATTAATTATACATTTCCTATTCCAAAGCATCGTAAATATGACTTAGTTCTATTATAACGATGTCGTTTAGTTTAAAAAATAATCCTACGCGTACTGTTTCAAAGAAACACAAGTAGGCCTTTTTTCTAGAATACATTTACTTAATCGAATTGAGCCTGTGTAGCCTACATTTCACGAGGAGACATAGTTCGACAGTAATAGCTTACCTATCCCAGTGCACAACGATTAGGCTTATTATTTCCACAGTAATTATATAATTTCCATCACGACGAATGTCAAGTTCACACATAATTATATCTTTTTCTCGTGATATTTTTGTACTATGATCAATGTACTATGGCTGATAAACAGAACTTTCAATATTCTTTAAGATAATTTAACTCTATTCAAGGACCAAATGTCCCTAGTCCAAGATTGCATTTCTAAACTCGTTAAAACACGTGAAAATCCAGTTAAGATATAACACGAAATTTTGAACTTTTAAAACGAAACTTTACCTGTTTTACGACCTTACATTAATGTCGTTTATGTATAAATAAATGTACAGAGTTATAAAATAATATTGTCGAATACGTAATTAGGGCAAAAGATTTTGATTCATTCCTTCACTGTTGTTCCAGCAGAAACTAGGTTACTTATGTTTTATAATAAATATAGATTATGAATAAAACAGAACTTTATCCAGTTTAGTGTCTCCATCAAATGTAGGCCTAGCATGGTCAGGTAGGTTAAGGCGTGCGACTCGTAATCTGAGAGTCGCGGGTTCGCATCCCCGTCGCACCACGTTCAGTGTGTCATAATTTGGCTGCATTCAAACACAATGGTTTGGTTTGTTTTGAGTCTCGCGCAAAACTACACGATGGCTATCTGCGCTAGCCGTCTCTAATTTTGCAGTGTAAGACTAGAGAGAAGGCAGCTGCTCATCACCACCCACCGCCAACTCTTGCGCTACTATTTTACCAACGAATAGTAGGATTGACCATGACTTTATAGCGCCCCACCAGCTGAAAGGGCAAGCATGTTTGGTGCGACGGGGATTCGAACCCGCGACCCTCAGATTATGAGTCAGTACCTTAACCACCTGGCCATAGCGGGCCTAGTGGTTTAGTATAAAAAATTAGTTTAGATGGAACACTTCTTACGCTTATTCTCTAAGGGTCAGATCACATGCAAACCTTGACCAATATATTTGTTTCTTAATTGTGAATCTGTTTATCTTAATCCTTAAATTTTTTAAGAACCTCAGAAAGTGATCAAAAGTAGGCTTATAAAAAAATAATGAAGAATAACATATACCTTAATGAAGGCAGTCTGGAGTTAAATTACACAAAAATAAAGCCTCTAAAAATTAGATCACTGTTAACGAATTTCCTGACGTAATTATAGTAATGTTTCACAATATTTCACTCGTTAGATTAGGCCTAAAGTTCATGCACTAACCCAATAATGGAAAAGCATCTTTAAAAGTGTAAATACAATTTAGAACTTCTTTCAAACACATGTTTTATGTAAAGTATTGCCTCTAAGGTTTAACGAAACCTATAATAAAGAAAGGAAAAGGGGAAAAACATAAAATGTCAGCCATTTGCTAGTTAGATCTGACAACTTATCAAGATGTATTTAAAAGTGTTCGTATTTGCACTAAAGTGCATCTAACATTACATACTAATTAATTCTACAATACTGAACCAGATTTATGAGCTTATGCCTACTATCTGCCCATCTAAAAAACGTGAACGAGGTGAGAGTGATTTGGAATTTAAGGTTTAATAGTACTTGGTATAGTTACTTGTCGGTTACCAAGACACAAAGATAAGTAGTAATAGGTTTTCATAACTTCGATTGAAAGTATTTTTCGATGTTTTTTAAATTAATATTTTTGAATTAATCTACACGTCAAACCTTACACTTTATACGTCTACAACATAATAATCAGTGATGTCGAGAAAACCCACTTGTAGAATGGGTAGAGTTCTCAACCCAAACGAGCCGTTTTTTACATATATATTTTTTGTCTACAACATAGTTACACAATGGGCTATCTGTACTGTGCCCATCATGATTATTAGCGGTGTGGATACGCAGACTCACTGCTAAGCCAATAGGGGGCCAATATTTAGTTCATAATCTCTGTTCTTGAGGCTATTCTTTTTCTCATACTTCGTGGACCAAAAATATTTATATACATTTAATACAACTTAAAATAAATTGCATGTTTTATTTTCTCGGTGTTATTGTGATGTGTTTTGTAATATTTTTATATTATTATTAAATACCGAATTAAGCACAAAGCTGCACAATGGGCTGTATGTGTTCTGCCAACCACAGGTATCGAAACACGATTTTTAGCAGTGTGAGTCCTCAGGCATACCGCTATGCCACTGAGGGTCATTATTATTAAATAAATATATTTAATTCTTTTTAGAGCCAGTCTTGATAAAGTATCAAAATGTGATTCGAAAGTTACAAGGGCCTAGGTTTAATACACTGAAAATGCCATGGACATTCAGATTTTGGTGCGTTGTAAAAATGGCACTCAATGCTTTTATTTGATTCCAAGAGAAAGAGACGAAGTTAGTGTAACGGCGAGTGTTTTTGATTGGCTGTTTCCTCTTCGGTCAGTAGTTCATAATTAGGGACAGCTATACCTGAACTCCAAAGAGTGTTTGGCTTAGCCAATAATTTAGTTACTTCAAAATCTTTAAATAAAGCTTCTTTCCAAGAGATCCTAAGTTATATAAAGTAATTTATTCGTTATGCACTACTAAGTGGACGTTAGAACATTAAGATATATATAAATATTAAGTGACAACTTATTCTATTGATTACATTGTTCTCTTACTTGGCAGTTTTAAATCTTCATATGTAAATATGATACTTCCAAAAACTATGAAACTAATTTTCAGAACTGAGATTCTTTGTATCAGTTATTTCACGAAGAAAGAGAGTAAATATTAATGAAATAGATTATTATTAAGTAGAGGTTTTTATATTTATGATAGAAAATATCGGTTTTTCAGTGTTAAACATTTTTCCTTAAAAACCGAGTCATCCACTGCCAGGATACAAGAATTAATGTTGATTTCTAAACACTACATTAAAAAAAATCAATAATCCAGTGTTAATAACTGATATAGGGACAAAAATTTAGAATTTGTATTATTTCATAAACTATTCAATTTATAACGTAGTTTTTATATTTAATAAGAAATACCATGATGTTATTATCTGCCAATGGTGTTTAGTAGATTATGCACTGTCACTTGTTTTTTTATTTATTATGCTTATTATTTTTAGTTATAATGCTTCTTTCTTGCTAGACCCCCCAATAATACAGTGGTATGTCTTCTGGCTTACAACACTAGAAATCGGGTTACGATACCTGTGGTGGGCAGAGCCTTGTGCTAACTACTCTAGATAAGCATTCTGCTTTCTCTGTTTCTTTTTTACACATACTAAACTATTTGTCGTTAAAATCACTGCTTAGGACATATTGTATTTTCTGGTACGTGAATAAATCTAAACATTAGCAGTTTGGTAATGTTACACCACAAGTCATTTTCATCAAACAGAAAACGCCACGACTAGCTAGTACAGGCGCTACATGCAATAAGAATTGAAGTATATCACTTTGCCCAAAATAGGTCTATGAAAGACAGTCTGAATAAAACTATATTCTTGTAATGTAGGAAACTGGTAGAATAAAGTTCCGTGGAAGGTACCGCATCTGGTTAGGTTGCAGGGCAGTGACTTACTATGAAATTCAGTATACTGATGAACTTTGTGTTACATAACTGACGAAGCTTAACGGTATGATATCATTTATTTTTGTGTTTCAGTATATACCTGCAAGGTAAGACGCACACGTTTTAAGAGGAAATATGAAACAACACATTCCCCTCAAAAACTAAAAAATGACACAAAAAGTATTACCTAATTAGGTGCACTGTTGAACTACAAATAGAAGGTTTGTTTGTTTTTTTAATTTCGCGTAAAGCTACTCGAGGGCTATCTCCGTTAGACGTCCCTAATTTAGCAGTGTAAGACTAGAGGGAAGGCAGCTAGTCATCAGTACCCACTGCTAACTCTTGGGCTACTCTTTTACCAACAAATAGTGGAATTATAACGCCCCCACGGCTGAAAGGGGCGAGCATGCTTGGTGTGACGAGGATTCGAACCCGCGATCCTCAGATTGCAAATCGAATCCCTTTTATAGATTAACTTTATTACTGGTGTTACCATTCAGTTACTTTATTTGGTAATTAATATAAATAAAACCTTCATAAATGAATATATTAATTTAGGTTTAGATTTCATTGAATGGAATTAATACTCATTTATTTGGTGAAGATTGACAGTCAGCTACTTAAACACTCATGGATTTATCTACGTCCAAGCATCTAAGTTTGTAGAAAGGCCGACTCTAAGAATATCACAATTTCCCCACTGAATGTAGATCATCAAGTGATCAGTGTAGACGCAACTATTTACCTAGGTCTATCGCACAGTCATATAACAGTACTTACAAGACAATCGCTTTGTATTCCCACAGAACATGTTTGGCCAACATCACTGCTGTGACCTTCCAGACCAAGCAGAACACGGAGAAACTCTAAAGTTAATAGTTGATTAGAAAAAGCGAAGTATTTAAAAACTAGTTGAATGTGGTCAAAAGTGAGATTATACAAATATCCAGTGTTTAGAAATATACCTGCATTAATAAATATGGAAATAAAGTTTTATATGGGTATAATAATATCTTATATAACATTCTTATATAACAAATCTTGCGTGAATGTTTGTTTTTCATACTAGAGTACCAGACTTTCTTCTATTCAAGTACAACGAAGGTATTTATGATCGTGACATGAAGGTGCACTCAGGATTTGATTCGGGTAATTCAAGTTAGTTCGGGGTTTGTTTGTCACGTGGTCCTAGATACCAATTCATGGTGTGTTCCGCATGATGTGATACTAGTGTTATTCATGTTAATCATGTAATGCTATTCTGTAGTTTGTTCTGCTGCGTTCTCTTAGCCACATGGTTTGCTCCTAATTACGTTAATCACTTGGTGTTATTTTATGGTGTGTTCCACGTTATTTCCACCAAGTTATTCAGAACGTTTTATAATCGTAAAATGACTTTAGTTTGCTATGGCATGAATATAGTGATGTTATCATTACAAATCACTTCCTGGGTCAAATTATCATAAAACAAGTGTCTCACTTCTCTACAATCCCTGCTGGTATTACACACACGCACAGTCTTAACCTAAGATTAAAAAAGATTTATTTTTATAAACTGGATATTTCCTTATTTCACAGCATTTGAAAACATTAAAAAATGTTCTAATCGTAACTTGATTGAAAGCTTCTTTCTACAGAAATAGAAGTAACCTACAACAAATGAAATCGTTAAAGTTACTATAGCTTTTGAATAACTTGAAGTCGGTTTCTTGCCATGCAGAAGTTTATTAAAAGGAAATGCATGGTCTATTGACTGGAAACAAACGACTCCTGTGTTCCGGAACAAGAAAGAATGTTTATTATTAAAAACAAACAAACACAACCGGAAGCTAGAACTGAATTATTGTAAACAAAAATTTTTTTTTTTGAAAATACTGCGCATACGAAGATAAGGCAATGGTAATTAGGAATGAACTTTGAACTGTTTCGTTATGTCAGTGCAGACAACGTTTTAGTGGTTAAATAAAGGTCTATGTCCTAGGAATGTTCAATTGTGTGTTCTATAAATATTACCCATACTCACATAGAGTGTGCCATTATAAATATGCCAGAAACTGGAACGTATAGGAAGTAACTCGCTCCAATATTTTGATTTTGTGTAACTGTTCTGGTTGATGAACCACATAATCAAACCACCCTATTATGAACCACAGTAAGAGACCTACTTTAAAATTACTATAGATAATAGAGGTTAAAACTGCATTATTTAAATTTTGTTTGACGCTACTATTATCAGCTTCATATCAGAACAGATAGATGCAAAATTATCGGGAGATGATGGAAACTGACATGTACACAATTATTTCTGTTGACTTGATTTTCAATCTAGTCATTGACCGCTAAACATTTCTCGTGTACAAAAATCTGTTGTTTGACTGCATGACCAACCAAGCCAGCCAGCCTTTAGCCACGACTGTCGTGACGGTTTTATCTCCTTGAAAATCACGTGGCATTTGGCTATCTTCACAAGTGCGTGTGGGCGTAAGAAACACACCACTACATATAAAGAAGCAATATTCACAACAGAGAGTTTAGGGTCAGTGGCTCGAAATAAAGAAGGACACACCATCACTAAGCGTATCAAATCGGGATCTCGACATTTTTAAGTAATCATTGAATTTGTAATCCATTGTTCAATGTATTTCTGGCGAGCTGGTCAAGCTGCAAGTCAAAGTCCAAATTTCACACCGCTAGGTCACTGACCACATGCAGCAATGAGCGCGTTACAAGAGTGACAGTTAATCACTGAATTGCACAAAACAACATTGTTCACGTTCCATAAATCAAGAAATTCTGCTTAGAGCCGGACAATTCCCTTGGTACCATGGATGTTACTAACTAGTTGCCTTTCCTATAGTTAAATATTCCTAATTAACTACACCTGGATCCATAATGTTTGAGACACGCCCATCTTGTTCATTGAGCTCAAACATTCCTGTGATATATGTAGAGTAGTCCATAACTTTTAACTTCTGGCCAGAGCGAAGGCGGCCAACCAGCAACACCTTCCGCCACAAAAGCTGTATCCTGTTCTTTTGAAACGAATAACGGGATTTGCTCTTATTTAAAAAAAAAAAAAACAAAACAGTTGAACTACAAAATATGTTCATAAGTATCACATCTCGAACCTCGAACATTTTCCCTTTTTGTTACTCTTACTGCCACCAGGCCATCAGCTCTTTGTATGTTTTCGATACCGCTCCTAGTTTTGCTCATTTTAAGACTTCATTTTTTGTCGTATTTTGTTACCTGAAACATAAGTTATGAGCTTGGCGTGGATGAATAATTAACTTGCCAGACTTTGTTTTAAAAGATCCAAGGTTCGTTACATGGTATTCACCCTGAACACATTTCACATTATTATCTGTGAAGGTATTACACTGTAAATGTCAATTCTACTACTCATTTAACATGTTGGCCATGTTGGCGGCAGATACAACCTACTTGTTGCCTTTCCTGTTGTCGCCAGGATAGTGTTTGTTTGTTTGTTTTGAAATTTCGCACAAAGCTACTCGAGGGCTATCTGTGCTAGCCGTCCCTAATTTAGTAGTGTAAAACTAGAGGGAAGGCAGCTAGTCATCACCACCCACCGCCAACTCTTGGGCTACTCTTTTTCCAACGAATAGTGGGATTGACCGTCACATTATAACGCCCCCACGGCTGAAAGGGCGAGCATGTTTGGCGCGACAGGGATGCGCCAGGATAGTGAAGGCTTCTTAAGTTAGGGACTCTAATAATGTAAGATGAAAAATAGGCAAAGCCTCGATTTAAACAAGTGTTGAAACGACTCGTACGTTAACGTTGAATTATAAGTGTATCGCTGTTATCTGAAATGAAGTTCGTGCTCCATATTGAGAGGTATTCCTATCGCTAAACATTACCAAAGATATGTGTATAAATGTTTTTAGAATAATTACTATAAAGCTTTAAAAACTAAAACTTATTGGATTTCTAAAGCACAGTGTAGGAACGTAATGAACCTATCATTTCTTAGGCTTAAAGAGTTTCTAAAACAACTTGGATTTTTCTTTAAAGTTGCGATTTGCTTTTACACTGATGCGTTGTTATGAAATTAATTTATTTTTATGATTAATTTCTATCTTTTGACCTCTAAAATATATCACTATTAAGATACATATCAAAAATCAAACTATCGGATACTATTTAAGGACAATTACACGTTTGTATGATTATATTTTGTTGTTTGTTTGTTTATTTTTAAATTTTGCGCAAAGCTACACAAGGGATATCTGCGCTAGCGTTCTCTAAGAGAGAAGTGAAA
Organism: Tachypleus tridentatus; assembly: GCF_004210375.1. NCBI lineage: Eukaryota > Metazoa > Arthropoda > Merostomata > Xiphosura > Limulidae > Tachypleus > Tachypleus tridentatus. Next base: position 6,142,071 of record NC_134825.1, on the reverse strand, counting down.
GACTAGAGAAAAGGCAGCTAATCATCACCACTCACCGCCAACTCTTAGGTTACTCTTTTACCCACGAATAATTGGATTGATCGTAACATTATATCACCCCCAGGGCTGAAAGGACGAGCATATTTGGTACGATGGGGATTCAAAGTCGAGTGCCCTAATAATCTGGCCATGTCGGACCAATATTTTGTTGAATGGTTCAGTAATAGAGAGAACAAACATACTGAAATACAAATTGAACTGTTTCTTTTCAAAACAATTTTTTGTTCCAATAAAATGAATAAACTGTAAACAATCGGAAATTTGGAAAGCAAGACAAATTCTCAAAAATCAGTTTTATATATTTATTTTACTTAAAAGCTTTATTTAAAATAACTCTCTCGTGATATGGTTGAATGAATTATTAAATATCACTAACCAGCGACTCCAAGAAACTATTTAAGATTTTATTACAACTGGAAAATAAAAAGAAGTAAAATAAAGTTTGTATTTTTAGAAAAAATCTGGCAGAAAATGAATTAAGTAGAATATTATGAAAGCACTGACCACAATGAACCATCATCCGTGTTAATCCACCGCCGAACCAAGAACACAGTTCATTGAACCAACTTGGCTAAAATAATAAGCTAAAACTAGAGATAAAGACAACCATTAGGGGAAATCCATCCCACAGAGGTGTCGGATGCCTTCATTTTTATTTATTTTTTTTCCAAAACACGTGAGGTATATATCGATAAGAGAAAGGGCCTGAACTACGCTGTCTCCGTGTTACAGCTATAAAACTCCTTTCTCTGGACTTCTTATTTGGAGATAATTTATTTAATGACGTCATCTTATTTAAAAGTATTTGTATTCTAGTAACTCGTTTTCTTGTCTGATCCGTTAATTATTATACCTCAGGAATATAACGAGACATTTATATCCTGTGGCATTTTATGAATATAAGAGGGAGTCATAATATGACGGCCAATCTTACTAGATTAGAGTAGCCTAAGAGTTGGAGGTAGCGTGTTAACTAGTCTTCAGTTTTATCACTTATAAATTAAGGACCGCTAGTGTAGGTAGACCTCGAGAAGCTCTGACTGAAATTCAACGAAACAAAAAAATTCACCCCCTCATTTCTTTATATTCTCTCCCTACATCTAGAACATGACGTCTTACTTACTTTCTCTAACATATTATAACAATAATATAAAGAGATATTCAATTCCTCTCCTATAACGGAAGTTTAAGTGAACATAACTTGTCTTGTACCTCCTCTCACGTTTTACAACTGGAATATAATGCGTTATTGACTTCCTGACACATTTTATATGTGGAATATGTTATTTAATTTGTCATTTTTTATATTTTATATGTAAAGCATAAATATTAATTTCATATTTTATATCTGGAATATAACCTTCTGTGTTCTTCTTCTTACCTCTTACAAGTAAAGAAAAACGTTTTAAAAACGGACCTGTATGTAGGGATGGCTAATATTAGTCCTTCAAAAACAATGTAAACAAGATGGTAAGAATAGTACATCATACATACATAATGGTCTCATGCACAGTGTTACAGAACGCTATCAGACAAAGATAGGATAAATTAAACTCTGTTGTGATTGAAGAGATATTATTGCTATATGTTAATTATTAGCTGCTCTGTTATATAGGGATGGTGCAAGTCTCATTCTTACCATCTTGTTTTTGAAAACTTTATGTTATCCATCCTTACATTCACTTCCTTTTTTAAAGTTTTTCTTTACATGTTTGTTTGTTGTTGTTTTTAATGCAGTATTTCGATAGATATAGGGGCGTTACATTTATAATAAAGTTCTAAGTACAAAAAGGTTCCAACTGTAATATTTATTGTTAATCTGTTATTGGCTGGTAATTCCTGTTCCAACTGTAATATTTATTGTTAATCTATTATTGGCTGGTAATTCCTGTTCCAACTGTAATATTTATTGTTAATCTATTATTGGCTGGTAATTCCTGTTCCAACTGTAATATTTATTGTTAATCTATTATTGGCTGGTAATTCCTGTTCCAACTGTAATATTTATTGTTAATCTGTTATTGGCTGGTAATTCCTGTTCCAACTGTAATATTTATTGTTAATCTATTATTGGCTGGTAATTCCTGTTCCAACTGTAATATTTATTGTTAATCTATTATTGGCTGGTAATTCCTGTTCCTGTTCTAACTGTAATATTTATTGTTAATCTATTATTGGCTGGTAATTTCTGTTCCTGTTCCAACTGTAATATTTATTGTTAATCTATTATTGGCTGGTAATTCCTATTCCTGTTCAAACTGTAATATTTATTGTTAATCTATTATTGGCTGGTAATTCCTGTTCCTGTTCTAACTGTAATATTTATTGTTAATCTATTATTGGCTGGTAATTCCTGTTTCTGTTCCAACTGTAATATTTATTGTTAATCTATTATTTGCTGGTAATTGCTGTTCCTGTTCCAACTGTAATATTTATTATTAATCTATTATTGGCTGGTAATTCCTGTTCCACCTTGTGCTTTATATTTTCAAAGAACACCATGTTTCTGTAAGAAAGCTAACTTCAAGGGGTAATGATAACATCGTTTGCACTAAAATTATGTTGTCGTTTTTAAATTACCATTAATTAATTATAATCGTTATAAAAGTGGATAGTCCGTTTCAAACTATGTCACCTCAGTGAAATTGGTTGACACCATTGTTTTGGTTTGTTGAGTTGTCGTGTAGTATAAAAGTAGCAGAAGGAAGAATACCATAACATTTATAGACATATATGGACATTGCAAGAACTTATGACTCAGTGAGTACACAGATATAGTCATTAAAGGAAACACTATGTAGTATTGTAGAGTTCTGATGACCTATTCATGAAATGTTTAAAATATCATTCGAGGAACAATCCGGGCCACTTTCACATAGGCAGTGCCACCGTCTGCCTGATAACCTAAATATAATGTATTACATTTAACATAAGGAATACAATGTATTTTTTAACTTTATCTGACGTGTTATGTATTAGTAGTTTCTAAACAATATCAGAATGTGTAATAGGTGTTTCGTCAGTGGCTAAACTAGCTCGTCTAGGTTGTTACTTCACTTATCTGTGTTTAATATATTTCATAATAACAATTTTACGTAGAGTCTTAAAGTCTTTTACATAATTTCAAATTATAATTTTTCCCGCCTAAATAACGTTTTGGATTTTATCTGGACGATGTTATGATAATCGAAATACCTTCAAGTGCTCGATATTTTCTCGACGATATGATAATGTTCACTAATTATGTTATATTCAACAATATAATAATATTAATTAATTATGTTATGTCCAACAATATAATAATATTAATTAATTATGTTATGTTCAACGATATAATAATATTAATTAATTATGTTATATTCAACGATATAATAATATTAATTAATTATGTTATATTCAACGATATAATAATATTAATTAATTATGTTATATTCAACAATATAATAATATTAATTAATTATGTTATGTTCAACGACATGATATTGCTCCGCAGTGGCACACTGCTAGAAACAGGGTTTCGATACCCGTGGTGCACAGAGCACATTGTGCAGCTTTGTGCTTAATTCCAAACAAACAAACGATGTGATAATATTCATTAATCATGTTATATTATACCTAAACCTAAAGATATTGTTTTATTAATGAGAAGAAAATTTTAAATTACGTTCGGTTTGAATAAAGGTTGTGCCAGTAACAACCTTGAATGCTAATTAAAAGTAATAAAAGAATATAATTTGGAACATCTAATGTAATAATCACCAGATGTTGTCATTATTCTGTAACTGCTAACTGGAAACACGTTATTATCTACTCCTATTTAATGATATTTAATGTAGAGTTTTATTTGGTGGGATTATATATGAGAGGTAAAGTTTTAAACAAGTGTATCGTATAACATTGGTATTTTCAGCCTTAACGAAATCTTGTATAACAGGTAGGAATTAACTCCATGTTAACTTTAAATTAATCTAATAATGCGATACATGTAAACCAGAAAATGTTTAGTGGTGATATGAACTTCTACTAGAACTCGATATTTATGTCGTACTGTAACTTCGCATTCATAACACTATGTAACACAAATTTTGTTCCTGGATAGTATGTGTTATTTCTTAATAGCCTCTGTTGTAAAAGTACAGAAAATGGCCATTATTACCTTCAAACTTTGTTTTTGTGACCTGGATAATGAAATGTAGAAATTAACTTATTTTCTATGTAAAAACGGGCAAATTTACACATTTTTATTGACATAATGTCTGAATAAAACAACATATGAATCAAGATTTACATATATTTATACTCAAGTTATACACAAATGTTTAGAAGTCAGTAGTTTTTCGAGATTTTCGACTGTATTGTAAATCACTTTTACATATCAGCCCCCACATATATTCTCCCACCATGTTTTCGTTATAAGCTTTCAGGTCACAAAAGCAAAGTTTAAAGAGAAAAATAGGTCTTTTCCATTTACTTGAGACATAAGCAATTGGGTAACAACACTTTCTGCCCTGGAACAAGAAAAAGTAAACATTTTGTTACATAGTGTAATGGAACGTATGCGTTACTTGAGAGTTGAATCAGTAATCTATATAACGAATTAACTTTTGTTCGTGTCAGTTCATTACTGTTCTTGAGGAAGTCGCTATTGTTCACAACTATTTACGATGTGAGACAGCCTCACTGTCACTTCGTGTTGACTTAGAACATTAGAATGTTCGTTGGTGGTTGTGACAGTTAAAAACTTCTCCTAACTATTTCCTGTTTGTTGGTGACAGTTCGTTTTTATTCACGACACTGCTGTAGGATCTCTCGATTAAATTTTACTACATTAATTAGAACTTTAGTTATATTTGAATGACTTTTGAACTGCATATATAATAGTGAATATTACGTCATTTTTCAAATAACGATATTAAAAAAATTGGAATTATAGAGCAACGAGTTTCACCTTTGATATTAATCACACCAGAGTTTATTCACCTCTGATATTAATCACACCAGAGTTTATTCACCTTTGATATTAATCACACCAGAGTTTATTATAATCAGTGGTTTGTGATATTAATCACACCAGAGCTTATTCACCCTTGATATTAATCACACCAGAGCTTATTTACCTCTGATATTAATCACACCAGAGCTTATTTACCTCTGATATTAATCACACCAGAGCTTATTTACCTCTGATATTAATCACACCAGAGCTTATTTACCTTTGATATTAATCACACCAGAGCTTATTTACCTCTGATATTAATCACACCAAAGCTTATTTACCTCTGATATTAATCACACCAGAGCTTAGTTACCTCTGATATTAATCACACCAGAGCTTATTTACCTCTGATATTAATCACACCAGAGCTTATTTACCTCTGATATTAATCACACCAGAGCTTATTTACCTCTGATATTAATCACACCAGAGCTTATTCACCCTTGATATTAATCACACCAGAGCTTATTTACCTCTGATATTAATCACACCAGAGCTTATTTACCTCTGATATTAATCACACCAGAGCTTATTTACCTCTGATATTAATCACACCAGAGCTTATTTACCTTTGATATTAATCACACCAGAGCTTATTTACCTCTGATATTAATCACACCAGAGCTTATTTACCTTTGATATTAATCACACCAGAGCTTATTCACCCTTGATATTAATCACACCAGAGCTTATTCACCCTTGATATTAATCACACCAGAGTTTATTCACCTCTGATATTAATCACACCAGAGTTTATTCACCTTTGATATTAATCACACCAGAGCTTATTCACCCTTGATATTAATCACACCAGAGCTTATTCACCCTTGATATTAATCACACCAGAGCTTATTATAATCAGTGGTTTGTGATATTAATCACACCAGAGCTTATTCACCTCTGATATTAATCACACCAGAGCTTATTCACCTTTGATATTAATCACACCAGAGCTTATTCACCCTTGATATTAGTCACACCAGAGCTTATTCACCCTTGATATTAATCACACCAGAGTTTATTCACCTCTGATATTAATCACACCAGAGTTTATTCACCTTTGATATTAATCACACCAGAGTTTATTATAATCAGTGGTTTGTGATATTAATCACACCAGAGCTTATTCACCTCTGATATTAATCACACCAGAGTTTATTCACCTTTGATATTAATCACACCAGAGTTTATTATAATCAGTGGTTTGTGATATTAATCACACCAGAGCTTATTCACCTCTGATATTAATCACACCAGAGCTTATTTACCTTTGATATTAATCACACCAGAGCTTATTTACCTTTGATATTAATCACACCAGAGCTTATTCACCCTTGATATTAATCACACCAGAGCTTATTTACCTCTGATATTAATCACACCAGAGCTTATTTACCTTTGATATTAATCACACCAGAGCTTATTTACCTCTGATATTAATCACACCAGAGCTTATTTACCTTTGATATTAATCACACCAGAGCTTATTTACCTTTGATATTAATCACACCAGAGCTTATTTACCTTTGATATTAATCACACCAGAGCTTATTCACCCTTGATATTAATCACACCAGAGCTTATTATAATCAATGGTTTGTTTTCCTTTGGGTGACACAACAGGCAGCCCGATGTGGCTTTGTTATAAAAAATGACTCACATCAAGATATATGATATCTAACAATAAATTCAATACGGTGTTAAACATAATTTAAACACGGTTGCATCGCATCATATCAGCAATGAATTCAATACGGTGTTAAACTAACTTTTGACACCAGGACATTTTGCCCTATCTAGTAATGTATTCAATATTAAACAACTTTTCCACATCAGGATACGTTATCATGATTAATTTATTACGGTGTTAAACAACCAGCAGTCTTACAATACCTGGTAACGGATTCTTGAAATTGATTTTTCATAAAGAGAAATATTTTTATTGTAGCAATGAATTTGTTATTTGTTATGATGCTAAACTAATTTTAAAAACCAGGACATCACGCTAACAGTTCATAAAGGTGTTAAACTTACTTTTTCCCGAAATGTATTTATTTAAATTAATATTATATTTAGACATACATACGTTCATTTCAGCGCAGGTCTAAACTAATTGAGCTCAAATCCATCCATGGGAATTGAACTCCGGACTTTTGTGTGGTAAGTCCGTAAATCTATTGCTGATCTGCTAGGAACCTTTCCATCAGTAATTTTTTTTTTTCCTGAAAGTGGATCAGTTATCTTTTGTAAAGCATCACCAGTGAATTTTACCACGAACACAAAGAGACAAATGGACTTTTAATACAATTCTTTTACGAAGCCAAATTATAAAAATTAAATACAATACTATCGAACAATATTTGCGGTAATTACAAAAATGTGCTGTTAAATTATTAACCTTATTTAAAATTCGCTGTAGTGAATAGCATATGTGTGAATGTTTACATACCCTCCATACAGATACACTTGAATGTTTGTATAAAATATTCCAGAAATTCACCTATGTAAAGCACAATGCATTTCGTTGTCACTCTCTGTGTGCACGGATACACACACACGCATGCGCATATTTGCGTAACCAACTCTTGAGGTCGTAGACCTCTACTTTTATAAGTGCAATCACTACAGTGCACGTCTGATAATTCAAGCCTATCTGTCCTTTCCATCTTTATCCTATATATAACAGTCTACAATCAGAATTAATATTAATACCAAGTTATATTTCAGGTCCTGAAACTTAGTAGAAAGTATCATAAAATGGTCTATTTTTTGTCATATAATTTTTTTTTCAGATAAACCCTTGTGAATGTGTGACACGTTTTTGTGATGATGTTTAGGCCCAGACGGATGATCTAAACATCCACTTGGAAATGAAAAACAGTAAGATCAGCAACTTCGTAATAAAATAAAAAATATTGAACTTGAGAGCAGCCGATAACGAACAATATTATTAGTTTGTGTCACAACGCTTGCATCTAAAAATCAATCCAGAAATTACTTTCTTTGATCGCGTCTTTTAAAACTGTCGTATAAATAAATAACTATGAATGGTATACCACCGCGCGATGTACTTCATTTTAATTGTAAAACTATGACCAGAAGAGGGCTTTGTTAGCGACTATTATAAAGCAAAGTTTTGGTGCAAAAAATAATTCGCGTATATAAAGAGATAAAAGTATAATAACATATTAATTTATTCTATGGATAGTAATAGCAAACACAACAACAGTCATAGCTAGATACAGAGAAAGTCTTGTACCACCCACGGGCGAAAATTTCCACCTACAAAGACACAAATTCCAAAGGTTAATCTGAGACCTAACAGAATTTTTAAAGTGTCCTTATAATAATATAGGTTGCAGTGTAATGTAGGTTGTACCAGAGACGCCCCTAAAATGTAGAACCGGTTGGATGGGATCAAGTTCTCCGAAGTGATGACCCGTGTCAGTCACAACCGTGGACCGTTCCCTTACTTTTGTTTTTTACAGTTGGCCTAGTTCGTGCCATTTGTTGTCTCAAGTTTTACCTACAGAAGGAATGTCACAGACAGCAAAAGCGTCCTGGGTGCTAGAAGCATTTGTTCCTAAATTGGTAAGGAATTCAAACATACGTTTATTTCAAATATATTCCTGATAAGAAAGCTGCAACAATTTTTCATCCAAAAACCTATTTGCCAAACCTAATTATAAAATGACGAATTATCCATCCATTTCACAAGCCAACGAATAATGATACATTTTCAGGTTTACACACTAACCATTAGGCCACGCTATACATTCACGTTTTAATTACTGCCTCTGTTATATCAATCGTTTTTATACTGCCTCCAGTGGCACAGCGGTATGTCTGCGGACTTAAAACGCTAGAAACAGGGTTTAAGTACCTGTGGTGGGCAGAGCAGAGAAGCCCATTGTGTAGCTTTGTGCTTAATTTCAAACAAACAAGACATCTTTATCCTGAATGCCTCATAAATATTTCTTACTATTGTTTCCTTTTTCAGTACAACAGGCTACCTGTGATGAATACGCTGCAGGGTTATAACCCCAGATTTTAGAATCATAAGTCCTGGACCTTACTTGTGAACTGATATGTTTCTTCAACTAACCGTAGAGGTCTCTCTGAAGCCATGATATATAAAGACGTACGTAAGTTTGTTATTGAGCACAAAGCTATGGTCTATCTGTGCTCTGCCCACCACAGTTATCGAAACTTGCTTTCTAGTACTGTAGGTCCATAAACATGCCGCTGTGTCACTCAGGGGGAGGGAGTGCGCACGAGAAATGAAGCATCTAATGTTGAAAAAAAATTTGAAAAGTACCTTTAACAAAATGTTTAGTAATAATGAGATATCGTAATATATAATAATGAGATATCGTGTTAAATAATAATGAGATATCGTAATAAATAATAATGAGATATCGTAATAAATAATAATGAGATATTAAACAAAAACGACATAAAAGATGCTTCAAACTTTCCTCACGTGTAATTGCAATCAATATGGCGGCATGTAGTAAATTTTAAAAAAGGAGACAATTATAATTAATAACAATAACACAATTATGTTATTACCTCTACATTTAGAACATCGATTTAAATAATTGTAGGTTAATTGTTAATTGATTATCTAGCTATTGTTAATTAATAATAAAGTAACAAATGTTATGTTGTTCCTGGTATGTAGCAGAAGACAAGAGAAACAACCGTAAATTAGGTAAGTTAAGTGTATAAGGAAGTAACTTGTGTGTTCTAAATCTTTTAACGGGAGTGAGGTTAGCAGAAATAGCATTGCTGTCTACCATAATTACGCTTAATATCCAGACATTTAAAAGAATTTTCGTATAGTATAACGCAACCAGTAGCTTTTGTTATTTCTGAAAATACCTTAATATCTTCCTTTTCCATTATCTAATTGTTAAGAAACAAAACTTAATGTCATAAATAAAGCTAAAAAAACAATGTTAAAAGTTAACCCTGATATGTAAACCTAAATCATTCATCACAGGTTTTAAACTTGGTATGTAAACTTAAATCATTCATCACAGGTTTTAAACTTGGTATGTATACCTAAATTATTGATCACAGGTTTTAAAGTTGATATGTAAACCTAAATCATTCATCACAGGTTTAAAACTTGATATATAAACCTAAATCATTCATCACGGGTTTTAAACTTGGTATGTAAACCTAAATCATTCATCACAGGTTTTAAACTTGGTACGTAAACCTAAATCATTGATCACAGGTTTTAAACTTGATATGTAAACCTAAATCATTCATCACGGGTTTTAAACTTGGTATGTAAACCAAAATCATTCATCACAGGTTTTAAAGTTGATATGTAAACCTAAATCATTCATCACAGGTTTTAAAGTTGATATGTAAACCTAAATCATTCATCACAGGTTTTAGGAAACAGAATTTTGGTGTCACTAACAAATTATTACGACATAGTTTAAAATAATAAGTGTATCACGTGTTTCGTGCTTCATAAACTTTTAAATTGAAACTTAAGACCAGGTATATACACAAGTGTCTGTCTACAGATAGAAACAGTGTACAAGTGTGTGTATAGACAGAAACAGTGTACAAGTGTCTGTCTACAGATAAAAACAGTGTACAAGTGTGTGTATAGATAGAAACAGTGTACAAGTGTGTGTATAGATAGAAACAGTGTACAAGTGTGTGTATAGATAGAAACAGTGTACAAGTGTGTGTATAGATAGAAACAGTGTACAAGTGTGTGTATAGATAGAAACAGTGTACAAGTGTGTGTATAGATAGAAACAGTGTACAAGTGTGTATATAGATAAAAACAGTGTACAAGTGTGTATATAGATAAAAACAGTGTACAAGTGTGTGTATAGATAGAAACAGTGCACAAGTGTGTATATAGATAAAAACAGTGTACAAGTGTGTATATAGATAGAAACAGTGTACAAGTGTGTATATAGATAGAAACAGTGTACAAGTGTGTATATAGATAAAAACAGTGTACAAGTGTGTATATAGATAGAAACAGTGTACAAGTGTGTATATAGATAAAAACAGTGTACAAGTGTGTATATAGATAGAAACAGTGTACAAGTGTGTATATAGATAGAAACAGTGTACAAGTGTGTATATAGATAGAAACAGTGTACAAGTGTGTATATAGATAGAAACAGTGTACAAGTGTGTATACAGGAATTGTCATTCACCGAGTATAACGAACAACTTTAGTACATGGCTGTACTGGAGACAGTTTTGCTCATAAAGAAAGACAAACATCCAAATGTGGAGTAATCTGGAGCGATAACAGGTTCATAATTAAACTGGAGTTATTGTGTGCTCTTTGGTGAGTTATAGTGACCAACCAGAGAAGGAAGAACATTATTAGTGGTAGGAACTTAAATAAAATATACGTGTTTGTATACACTTCATACCCAACAACTGAAGTTTTACTTGTTTCTATCCACTTCATACTCAACAACTGAAGTTTCACTTTTTCTATCCACTTCATACTCAACAACTGAAGTTTTACTTTTTCTATCCACTTCATACTCAACAACTGAAGTTTTACTTTTTCTATCCACTTCATACTCAACAACTGAAGTTTTACTTGTTTCTATCCACTTCATACTCAACAACTGAAGTTTTACTTGTTTCTATCCACTTCATACTCAACAACTGAAGTTTTACTTGTTTCTATCCACTTCATACTCAACAACTGAAGTTTTACTTGTTTGTATCCACTTCATACTCAACAACTGAAGTTTTACTTGTTTGTATCCACTTCATACTCAACAACTGAAGTTTTACTTTTTCTATCCACTTCATACTCAACAACTGAAGTTTTACTTTTCTATCCACTTCATACTCAACAACTGAAGTTTTACTTGTTTGTATCCACTTCATACTCAACAACTGAAGTTTTACTTTTTCTATCCACTTCATACTCAACAACTGAAGTTTTACTTGTTTGTATCCACTTCATACTCAACAACTGAAGTTTTACTTTTTCTATCCACTTCATACTCAACAACTGAAGTTTTACTTGTTTGTATCCACTTCATACTCAACAACTGAAGTTTTACTTGTTTCTATCCACTTCATACTCAACAACTGAAGTTTTACTTGTTTGTATCCACTTCTTACTCAACAACTGAAGTTTTACTTGTTTGTATCCACTTCGTATTCAACAACTGAAGTTTTACTTGTTTGTATCCACTTCGTATTCAACAACTGAAGTTTTACTTGTTTGTATCCACTTCGTATTCAACAACTGAAGTTTTACTTGTTTCTATCCACTTCATACTCAACAACTGAAGTTTTACTTTTTCTATCCACTTCATACTCAACAACTGAAGTTTTACTTGTTTGTATCCACTTCATACTCAACAACTGAAGTTTTACTTGTTTGTATCCACTTCGTATTCAACAACTGAAGTTTTACTTGTTTGTATCCACTTCATACTCAACAACTGAAGTTTTACTTGTTTGTATCCACTTCATACTCAACAACTGAAGTTTTACTTTTTCTATCCACTTCATACTCAACAACTGAAGTTTTACTTGTTTGTATCCACTTCATACTCAACAACTGAAGTTTTACTTGTTTGTATCCACTTCATACTCAACAACTGAAGTTTTACTTTTTCTATCCACTTCATACTCAACAACTGAAGTTTTACTTGTTTCTATCCACTTCATACTCAACAACTGAAGTTTTACTTTTTCTATCCACTTCATACTCAACAACTGAAGTTTTACTTTTTCTATCCACTTCATACTCAACAACTGAAGTTTTACTTTTTCTATCCAATTCATACTCAACAACTGAAGTTTTACTTTTTCTATCCAATTCATACTCAACAACTGAAGTTTTACTTGTTTGTATCCACTTCATACTCAACAACTGAAGTTTTACTTTTTCTATCCACTTCATACTCAACAACTGAAGTTTTACTTGTTTCTATCCACTTCATACTCAACAACTGAAGTTTTACTTTTTCTATCCACTTCATACTCAACAACTGAAGTTTTACTTGTTTGTATCCACTTCATACTCAACAACTGAAGTTTTACTTGTTTGTATCCACTTCATACTCAACAACTGAAGTTTTACTTGTTTGTATCCACTTCGTATTCAACAACTGAAGTTTTACTTGTTTGTATCCACTTCATACTCAACAACTGAAGTTTTACTTTTTCTATCCACTTCATACTCAACAACTGAAGTTTTACTTTTTCTATCCACTTCATACTCAACAACTGAAGTTTTACTTGTTTGTATCCACTTCATACTCAACAACTGAAGTTTTACTTGTTTGTATCCACTTCATACTCAACAACTGAAGTTTTACTTGTTTGTATCCACTTCATACTCAACAACTGAAGTTTTACTTTTTCTATCCACTTCATACTCAACAACTGAAGTTTTACTTTTTCTATCCACTTCATACTCAACAACTGAAGTTTTACTTTTTCTATCCACTTCATACTCAACAACTGAAGTTTTACTTGTTTGTATCCACTTCATACTCAACAACTGAAGTTTTACTTTTTCTATCCACTTCATACTCAACAACTGAAGTTTTACTTGTTTGTATCCACTTCATACTCAACAACTGAAGTTTTACTTGTTTGTATCCACTTCATACTCAACAACTGAAGTTTTACTTTTTCTATCCACTTCATACTCAACAACTGAAGTTTTACTTTTCTATCCACTTCATACTCAACAACTGAAGTTTTACTTGTTTGTATCCACTTCATACTCAACAACTGAAGTTTTACTTTTCTATCCACTTCATACTCAACAACTGAAGTTTTACTTGTTTGTATCCACTTCATACTCAACAACTGAAGTTTTACTTGTTTGTATCCACTTCATACTCAACAACTGAAGTTTTACTTTTCTATCCACTTCATACTCAACAACTGAAGTTTTACTTTTCTATCCACTTCATACTCAACAACTGAAGTTTTACTTGTTTGTATCCACTTCATACTCAACAACTGAAGTTTTACTTTTCTATCCACTTCATACTCAACAACTGAAGTTTTACTTGTTTGTATCCACTTCATACTCAACAACTGAAGTTTTACTTTTCTATCCACTTCATACTCAACAACTGAAGTTTTACTTGTTTCTATCCACTTCATACTCAACAACTGAAGTTTTACTTTTTCTATCCACTTCATACTCAACAACTGAAGTTTTACTTTTTCTATCCACTTCATACTCAACAACTGAAGTTTTACTTTTTCTATCCAATTCATACTCAACAACTGAAGTTTTACTTTTTCTATCCAATTCATACTCAACAACTGAAGTTTTACTTGTTTGTATCCACTTCATACTCAACAACTGAAGTTTTACTTTTTCTATCCACTTCATACTCAACAACTGAAGTTTTACTTGTTTCTATCCACTTCATACTCAACAACTGAAGTTTTACTTTTTCTATCCACTTCATACTCAACAACTGAAGTTTTACTTGTTTGTATCCACTTCATACTCAACAACTGAAGTTTTACTTGTTTGTATCCACTTCATACTCAACAACTGAAGTTTTACTTGTTTGTATCCACTTCGTATTCAACAACTGAAGTTTTACTTGTTTGTATCCACTTCATACTCAACAACTGAAGTTTTACTTTTTCTATCCACTTCATACTCAACAACTGAAGTTTTACTTTTTCTATCCACTTCATACTCAACAACTGAAGTTTTACTTGTTTGTATCCACTTCATACTCAACAACTGAAGTTTTACTTTTCTATCCACTTCATACTCAACAACTGAGTTTTACTTGTTTGTATCCACTTCATACTCAACAACTGAAGTTTTACTTGTTTGTATCCACTTCATACTCAACAACTGAAGTTTTACTTTTCTATCCACTTCATACTCAACAACTGAGTTTTACTTTTCTATCCACTTCATACTCAACAACTGAAGTTTTACTTTTCTATCCACTTCATACTCAACAACTGAAGTTTTACTTGTTTGTATCCACTTCATACTCAACAACTGAAGTTTTACTTTTCTATCCACTTCATACTCAACAACTGAAGTTTTACTTGTTTGTATCCACTTCATACTCAACAACTGAAGTTTTACTTGTTTGTATCCACTTCATACTCAACAACTGAAGTTTTACTTTTCTATCCACTTCATACTCAACAACTGAAGTTTTACTTTTCTATCCACTTCATACTCAACAACTGAAGTTTTACTTGTTTGTATCCACTTCATACTCAACAACTGAAGTTTTACTTTTTCTATCCACTTCATACTCAACAACTGAAGTTTTACTTGTTTGTATCCACTTCATACTCAACAACTGAAGTTTTACTTGTTTGTATCCACTTCATACTCAACAACTGAAGTTTTACTTTTTCTATCCACTTCATACTCAACAACTGAAGTTTTACTTGTTTGTATCCACTTCATACTCAACACTGAAGTTTTACTTTTTTCTATCCACTTCATACTGAAGTTTTACTTGTTTGTATCCACTTCATACTCAACAACTGAACTTTTTCTATCCACTTCATACTCAACAACTGAAGTTTTACTTGTTTCTATCCACTTCATACTCAACAACTGAAGTTTTACTTTTTCTATCCACTTCATACTCAACAACTGAAGTTTTACTTGTTTGTATCCACTTCATACTCAACAACTGAAGTTTTACTTTTTCTATCCACTTCATACTCAACAACTGAAGTTTTACTTTTTCTATCCACTTCATACTCAACAACTGAAGTTTTACTTTTTCTATCCACTTCATACTCAACAACTGAAGTTTTACTTTTTTCTATCCACTTCATACTCAACAACTGAAGTTTTACTTTTTCTATCCACTTCATACTCAACAACTGAAGTTTTACTTTTTCTATCCACTTCATACTCAACAACTGAAGTTTTACTTGTTTGTATCCACTTCATACTCAACAACTGAAGTTTTACTTTTTCTATCCACTTCATACTCAACAACTGAAGTTTTACTTGTTTCTATCCACTTCATACTCAACAACTGAAGTTTTACTTTTTCTATCCACTTCATACTCAACAACTGAAGTTTTACTTGTTTGTATCCACTTCATACTCAACAACTGAAGTTTTACTTGTTTGTATCCACTTCATACTCAACAACTGAAGTTTTACTTGTTTGTATCCACTTCATACTCAACAACTGAAGTTTTACTTGTTTGTATCCACTTCATACTCAACAACTGAAGTTTTACTTTTTCTATCCACTTCATACTCAACAACTGAAGTTTTACTTTTTCTATCCACTTCATACTCAACAACTGAAGTTTTACTTGTTTGTATCCACTTCATACTCAACAACTGAAGTTTTACTTTTTCTATCCACTTCATACTCAACAACTGAAGTTTTACTTGTTTGTATCCACTTCATACTCAACAACTGAAGTTTTACTTGTTTGTATCCACTTCATACTCAACAACTGAAGTTTTACTTTTTTACTTGTTTGTATCCACTTCATACTCAACAACTGAAGTTTTACTTGTTTGTATCCACTTCATACTCAACAACTGAAGTTTTACTTTTTCTATCCACTTCATACTCAACAACTGAAGTTTTACTTTTTCTATCCACTTCATACTCAACAACTGAAGTTTTACTTGTTTGTATCCACTTCATACTCAACAACTGAAGTTTTACTTTTTCTATCCACTTCATACTCAACAACTGAAGTTTTACTTGTTTGTATCCACTTCATACTCAACAACTGAAGTTTTACTTGTTTGTATCCACTTCATACTCAACAACTGAAGTTTTACTTTTTCTATCCACTTCATACTCAACAACTGAAGTTTTACTTTTCTATCCACTTCATACTCAACAACTGAAGTTTTACTTGTTTGTATCCACTTCATACTCAACAACTGAAGTTTTACTTTTCTATCCACTTCATACTCAACAACTGAAGTTTTACTTGTTTGTATCCACTTCATACTCAACAACTGAAGTTTTACTTGTTTGTATCCACTTCATACTCAACAACTGAAGTTTTACTTTTTTCTATCCACTTCATACTCAACAACTGAAGTTTTACTTTTCTATCCACTTCATACTCAACAACTGAAGTTTTACTTGTTTGTATCCACTTCATACTCAACAACTGAAGTTTTACTTTTCTATCCACTTCATACTCAACAACTGAAGTTTTACTTGTTTGTATCCACTTCATACTCAACAACTGAAGTTTTACTTGTTTGTATCCACTTCATACTCAACAACTGAAGTTTTACTTTTTCTATCCACTTCATACTCAACAACTGAAGTTTTACTTTTCTATCCACTTCATACTCAACAACTGAAGTTTTACTTGTTTGTATCCACTTCATACTCAACAACTGAAGTTTTACTTTTCTATCCACTTCATACTCAACAACTGAAGTTTTACTTGTTTGTATCCACTTCATACTCAACAACTGAAGTTTTACTTGTTTGTATCCACTTCATACTCAACAACTGAAGTTTTACTTTTCTATCCACTTCATACTCAACAACTGAAGTTTTACTTTTCTATCCACTTCATACTCAACAACTGAAGTTTTACTTGTTTGTATCCACTTCATACTCAACAACTGAAGTTTTACTTTTTCTATCCACTTCATACTCAACAACTGAAGTTTTACTTGTTTGTATCCACTTCATACTCAACAACTGAAGTTTTACTTGTTTGTATCCACTTCATACTCAACAACTGAAGTTTTACTTTTTCTATCCACTTCATACTCAACAACTGAAGTTTTACTTTTCTATCCACTTCATACTCAACAACTGAAGTTTTACTTGTTTGTATCCACTTCATACTCAACAACTGAAGTTTTACTTTTTCTATCCACTTCATACTCAACAACTGAAGTTTTACTTGTTTGTATCCACTTCATACTCAACAACTGAAGTTTTACTTGTTTGTATCCACTTCATACTCAACAACTGAAGTTTTACTTTTCTATCCACTTCATACTCAACAACTGAAGTTTTACTTTTTCTATCCACTTCATACTCAACAACTGAAGTTTTCTGAAGTTTTACTTGTTTGTTTCCACTTCATACTCAACAACTGAAGTTTTACTTTTTCTATCCACTTCATACTCAACAACTGAAGTTTTACTTGTTTGTATCCACTTCATACTCAACAACTGAAGTTTTACTTGTTTGTATCCACTTCATACTCAACAACTGAAGTTTTACTTTTTCTATCCACTTCATACTCAACAACTGAAGTTTTACTTGTTTCTATCCACTTCATACTCAACAACTGAAGTTTTACTTTTTCTATCCACTTCATACTCAACAACTGAAGTTTTACTTTTTCTATCCACTTCATACTCAACAACTGAAGTTTTACTTTTTCTATCCACTTCATACTCAACAACTGAAGTTTTACTTTTTCTATCCAATTCATACTCAACAACTGAAGTTTTACTTTTTCTATCCACTTCATACTCAACAACTGAAGTTTTACTTGTTTGTATCCACTTCATACTCAACAACTGAAGTTTTACTTTTTCTATCCACTTCATACTCAACAACTGAAGTTTTACTTGTTTGTATCCACTTCATACTCAACAACTGAAGTTTTACTTGTTTGTATCCACTTCATACTCAACAACTGAAGTTTTACTTTTTCTATCCACTTCATACTCAACAACTGAAGTTTTACTTGTTTCTATCCACTTCATACTCAACAACTGAAGTTTTACTTTTTCTATCCACTTCATACTCAACAACTGAAGTTTTACTTTTCTATCCACTTCATACTCAACAACTGAAGTTTTACTTTTCTATCCACTTCATACTCAACAACTGAAGTTTTACTTTTCTATCCAATTCATACTCAACAACTGAAGTTTTACTTTTCTATCCACTTCATACTCAACAACTGAAGTTTTACTTGTTTGTATCCACTTCATACTCAACAACTGAAGTTTTACTTTTTCTATCCACTTCATACTCAACAACTGAAGTTTTACTTGTTTCTATCCACTTCATACTCAACAACTGAAGTTTTACTTTTTCTATCCACTTCATACTCAACAACTGAAGTTTTACTTGTTTGTATCCACTTCATACTCAACAACTGAAGTTTTACTTGTTTGTATCCACTTCGTATTCAACAACTGAAGTTTTACTTGTTTGTATCCACTTCATACTCAACAACTGAAGTTTTACTTGTTTGTATCCACTTCATACTCAACAACTGAAGTTTTACTTGTTTCTATCCACTTCATACTCAACAACTGAAGTTTTACTTCCTTTTATCCACTACATAATCAACAATTGTAGTTATGGTAAGGTACCAACCTTGTTTAGTCCATGCATCACAGTTTTATATTGCCTCCAGTGGCACAGCGGTATGTCTGAGGACTTACAACGCTAGAAACAGGGTTACGATGATGTACTTATTTTGTGTAGTCCGTGTGGTTATGGTGATGTGCCTACCTTGTGTAGTCCGTGTGGTTATGGTGATGTGCCTACCT
Organism: Tachypleus tridentatus; assembly: GCF_004210375.1. NCBI lineage: Eukaryota > Metazoa > Arthropoda > Merostomata > Xiphosura > Limulidae > Tachypleus > Tachypleus tridentatus. Next base: position 6,122,524 of record NC_134825.1, on the reverse strand, counting down.
TGTGTAGTCCGTGTGGTTATGGTGATGTGCCTACCTTGTGTAGTCCGTGTGGTTATGGTGATGTGCCTACCTTGTGTAGTCCGTGTAGTTATGATATTGTACCTATCGTCAGTTTAGTCCTTGCCATTATGATAATGTACCTATCTCTACTTTAGTCCATGTCATTATGATGATGTACCTAACTCAAGTTTAGTCCTTGCCATCAATCAGTCCTAAACTTATTAACATCCTCCGTGATGGAGCTCAATCAGTCCTAAACTTATAAACATTCTCCGTGATGGAGCTCAATTAGTCCTAAACCTATAAACATTCTCCGTGATGGAGATCAATTTCTCCTAAACTTATAAACATTCTCTGTGATGGAGCTCAATTAGTCCTAAACTTATAAACATTCTCCGTGATGGAGCTCAATGTCTCCTAAACTTATAAACATTCTCCGTGATGGAGATCAATTAGTCCTAAACTTATAAACATTATCCGTGAAGAGCTTAATTTCTCCTAAACCTAAGTATTCTTTGTGACGGAGATCAATTAGTCCTAAACTTATAAACATTCTCCGTGATGGAGATCAATTTCTCCTAAACTTATAAACATTCTCTGTGATGGAGATCAATTTCTCCTAAACTTATAAACATTCTCCGTGATGGAGCTCAATGTCTCCTAAACTTATAAACATTCTCCGTGATGGAGATCAATTAGTCCTAAACTTATAAACATTATCCGTGAAGAGCTTAATTTCTCCTAAACCTAAGTATTCTTTGTGACGGAGATCAATTAGTCCTAAACTTATAAACATTCTCCGTGATGGAGATCAATTTCTCCTAAACTTATAAACATTCTCTGTGATGGAGATCAATTTCTCCTAAACTTATAAACATTCTCTGTGATGGAGATCAATTAGTCCTAAACTTATAAACATTCTCCGTGATGGAGATCAATTTCTCCTAAACTTATAAACATTCTCTGTGATGGAGCTCAATTTCTCCTAAACTTATAAACATTCTCTGTGATGGAGATCAATTAGTCCTAAACTTATAAACATTCTCCGTGATGGAGCTCAATTAGTCCTAAACTTATAAACATTCTCCGTGATAGAGATCAATTTCTTCTAAACTTATAAACATTCTCTGTGATGGAGCTCAATTTCTCCTAAACTTATAAACATTCTCTGTGATGGAGCTCAATTAGTCTTAAACCTATAAACATTCTCTGTGATGGAGCTCAATTAGTCCTAAACATATAAACATTTTCCGTGATGGAGATCAATTAGTTCTAAACTTATAAAAATTCTCCGTGATGGAGCTCAATGTCTCCTAAACTTATAAATATTCTCCGTGATGGAGATCAATCAGTCCTAAACTTATAAACATTCTCTGTGATGGAGATCAATTAGTCCTAAACTTATAAACATTCTCCGTGATGGAGATCAATTTCTCCTAAACTTATAAACATTCTCCGTGATGGATAACAATCAGTCCTAAACTTATAAACATTCTCCGTGATGGAGATCAATTTCTCCTAAACTTATAAACATTCTCTGTGATGGAGATCAATCAGTCCTAAACTTATAAACATTCTCCGTGATGGAGCTCAATTAGTCCTAAACTTATAAACATTCTCCGTGATGGAGATGAATTTCTCCTAAACTTATAAACATTCTCTGTGATGGAGCTCAATCAGTCCTAAACTTATAAACATTCTCCGTGATGGAGCTCAATTAGTCCTAAACCTATAAACATTCTCTGTGATGGAGCTCAATGTCTCCTAAACTTATAAACATTTCCAGAAAATACCAGGTCTCACAAAGTATTCACGAAAGATGAAATCTTCACCCTTATTAAACAAGCATGTAACGTCAAAATAAGTGAAAAAACAACAATTAATTAAAATGTGTCAACTTTCACACATTCAAACACATTTCTATATTTTAATACAAGAAATTGCACAAACTACGTTACACTGAAAAACAACTCATCTATTGTGTAAAGCTAAGTATGTGTCCCAAACAAAAATACAAGGTCATGTTTCTATCATGTCTGTTCCTCAAACATTTCCACATTTATTATTCAACCAGCACCAGATTTGACATGATGATATGATAAATCATTAAACTCCAACATGCATGTATCTGTTCCTTATATGGTTTTATATTTATTGATCAACTGACATCAAATTTGACACAGCGCTACTGGACGACCTGAGAAAACCGTGAGGAAGTTGAACCCCCATCTAAATTCCATGTTGACATAATTTTTTTAAAATAGTGTGTCTTTGTTTTCAATCTTGGTACCTTATTGTATTTTTATTAGAGTTTTAATATTTATATATTCAGAAAGTAATTAAAGCATAATTTCCTGTACTTCCTTATAAACAAGTTATGTTTTTTACCTGTACAAGGGACAAGTACTCAAGCTAATCAGTAATACAAGAACACTGTGCGATGTTTGCTTAGTTTAGAAATATAAAAATAGTCTAAACTTAAGTTGGCCGAACTTTGAGAAATTTTAAGATTACAGCCGAAAATGTCGAGAAAAGCGAGGATACCAATCAAAAGAAAGATGTATTCTAATCTTTATAAGTAATGACGTGAAGACAGAACATTTAAGTATAAGACTGGCTTTGAGTTTTGATCTAAGTCGCTAGTTTGTTTTGATCGGAACTTAATATTAACAGTAACGTTATAAGGTAAGAAGAGGAGGTAATTTTTCCAAACTATAGTTGTAATGATGCTTTGGCTTGTTGCACATTTGTTTCTTTTTAGGTTTGTAAAATACATACAATTCACAATTACTCTCGTATAAATCTCTGTTCACAGAAACTGCTACACTTAGTAAACTGTCTACTACTAAGTGTTTTTGTTTGTATATACTGACATCCTTACGAGTGTTTTGGTGTGTATATACTGACATCCTTGCGAGTGTTTTTGTGTGTATATACTGACATCCTTAAGAGTGTTTTTATGTGTATATGCTGACATCCTTGCGAGTGCTTTTGTGTGTATATGCTGACATCCGTGCGAGTGCTTTTGTGTGTATATGCTGACATCCTTGCGAGTGCTTTTGTGTGTATATGCTGACATCCTTGCGAGTGCTTTTGTGTGTATCTACTGACATCCTTACGAGTGTTTTTGTGTGTATATACTGACATCCTTGCGAGTGTTTTTGTGTGTATATACTGACATCCTTACCAGTGTTTTTGTGTGTATATACTGACATCCTTACCAGTGTTTTTGTGTGTATATACTGACATCCTTGCGAGTGTTTTTGTGTGTATATACTGACATCCTTGCGAGTGTTTTTGTGTGTATATACTGACATCCTTGCGAGTGTTTTGTGTGTATATACTGACATCCTTGCGAGTGTTTTTGTGTGTATATACTGACATCCTTGCGAGTGTTTTTGCGTGTATATACTGACATCCTTGCAAGTGTGTTTGTGTGTATATACTGACATCCGTGCGAGTGTTTTTAAACGATTTATAATAAATATCCACGGAAAAGATGAGCTGGAACAGACCCAAGTATTAACGTATAATTACAGAGATGTTTGCCGAGAAGACAGACATTACACTCACGGACTTTGTCCATCAGTTTCCCGGAAGCTCCATTCTTCATTAGACAATATTATGATGTGGATTTTCAAACGTTTATATGCCTCACTGACTGTACTCCTATGGTTTAAAACCAACTCATGCATGCACGATACGCTGCTATGTAGTTCAAGTGCTTCAAGAAAGACTTGAAATGCGATCGGTTTACAGCTGTCGTGAGCACGTCCCCGTAATCTCCACGACTATTACAGACTCTTTATAGGTTGCGAGAACAGTTTCTATATGAACATAACTCTCCATAACCTTGAGTAAACATTTATCCACAGACTTCTGATACAAAATGTAACTTCCGAGTTATTGTTCTTTTATTGTTAAGAACAAAAAACACGTTTGTGGCATACTTCAGGAACAGCTAGACGGAACCTCCACTCTTACATCTGAGGTGACGTTTCGAGCAGTAAGCATTATATGTATAACAGAACCATGTTAATAAAACGTGCATGTCAATAGGTAAACTAAACATGACACAATGCAAACGGTAGAAATTAGGAGTCATATCCTGGGTCAAACAAAATAATTTTATTCAGCACTTTTAGAAGCAGACTAAACAAGACTAAATGTGATCTAAGAAGGCTGAGATTATGAGATTGATGTTCTGATTCAGTTCCTTACTATTAGTTTACGAAACCCTTGATTTAAAATTCAAATATTTCTAGTCACTTTATTTTCACCAATCAGAGCGTCGTTGACAAAGAAAGCGAGTTGAGGTCTTACAGTCTCTTTGTTTTATATTTCTGTGTTAGTAACAAGTACTTGTATCTTTGGTAAAATGGACTTACAAACAAGAAATATATCTCGTGCGAACATTTCAGTGACCTATTTTTGTTTCTGATCATAGACGTATAGAAACATATACTTATTTAGGATATTTAGACTTATTATGGGCATCTATAACAAAGTTTAGTGACACTGTCACCACACATACAAACACAAACATTTGTAGTTGTAGCCCTATTTCTTTATATGCCAGTGGGCTTATCTGTCACCTATGAAACTGTTACATATTTGTAACTATAGATGTTTGTAATCACAAGCAAGAACTACAAGCCTCAGTAACAATAAGAAATGTGAAACGTTCTAATGTGTAAACAGTGTGTTGATTCTACAGCACAACAACCTTGAAGGTTATTAAAAACTAATAACTCTGAAGAACAGCATGACGTATATTTATAGTAACTTAAGTTTTGGAGGTAAAAGTGGTCTCATGCAAAAATACCAGGTTGTGGCAGGATTCCATGAGTTTAGTTATCTGCATGCAAAGGATACATCTTTCAGGAAGTAGAAACGGTACTAATAGGGTTAGAAATAGTAGAGTTAACCTTTAACAAATTTAGTCTATAGCTAAGGACTAGATTGTGTTATTTAGTTAAAGGCTGGAATGAAAGAATAACTGACAGAGCAAGTGTTAAAGGCTGGAATGAAAAAATAACTGACAGAACAAGTGTTAAAGGCTGGAATGACAGAATAACTGACAGAGCAAGTGTTAAAGGCTGGAATGACAGAATAACTGACAGAGCAAGTGTTAAAAGCTGGAATGACAGAATAACTGACAGAGCAAGTGTTAAAAGCTGGAATGACAGAATAACTGACAGAGCAAGTGATACTGTAAAGAGAGCTAGGAGCGATGCAATGTTTGTAGGGGTTAGTTATGTACAGAAGGGTAAATCAGAAGAGATAATTGATAAGTGCAAGAGATTGCTAAAGGCATTTAAAGAAAATAAATACTGGCAAGACTTAACTATGGTGATAAAATTGTAAGTAAGACTTTTGTGAAAAATAGTAGGCTTAGTAAAATATATGGACGAGCAGATCGGCTGCTTTCATTTCTTGGATCATTTGAATGTGAAAAATGAGTTGTTTCTGTTTTAAATTAAGAACAAAACTACATAAGGGGCTATCTGTGGTCTGTTCACCACGGGAATCAAAACCCGGTTTTTAGCGTTCCAAGTCCGCAGACATACCGCTGTGCCACTGGGGGCTTTTGGAATAGATGATTTACAATTAAATAGATATGGGCTGGCCTGTTTGCAAAGGGTTTAAACACAACTGTAAAAACATCTTTAAACTGATAATAGAGACTGGTGAGAGATAAAATAACGTAACTAATGTATTATGTGGAGAAAATTACAGATAACACAAGTAACTTTAAAGGTAGACTAAACTATTATCAGAGTAATATTACAAATATAAGAGTACTGGTCAGAAGAGAGGATACTGATGTAGTAGGAATATCTGAAATGTGGTTATATATAAACACTTTTCATGATAGAAATTTCTTATGAAATGCAGTTTATCAGAAATAGAGTTTTAAAAATAGGATGAAACGTTCGTCATCATAATCCTGTCCAAGTTCAGATTATCACAGCTAATAGCAATAAGACTGATTCAATCTGTTTTTTTTTTAAGTGGTTATAAGTGGAGTAGGCCTTTAGTTCAAACTTGTTACAGACTACTAGACTAATCTGACGAAATTAATGAAAAATTCTAAAAGTGAGATAAAGATTTCAGTTGTAAATGACGTTATAAATATGTGGATTTGAACTTCAAGCACACAAACTAGGAAATATTGAAGTTCATTCCCGAGGAAGACAAGTTTTTAGAAACTATCCTGGATGGGTTTTTTTCAGCAACTGGTCAGAAAACCTGTTTGAAGCAATTTATTTTATATATAATATTAATCTGAAAAAATTATTGATAGATTACAGATTGAGGTAAACTTTGAATAGATGATACAAATAGCGTTTGTCGTGAATTGGGCAGTTGATTTGTTTGTTTGTTTTGAATTTCGCGCAAAGCTACTCGAGGGCTATATGCAAGGGCAGTGTAAGACTAGAGGGAAGGCAGGTAGTCATCACCACCCACCGCCAACTCTTGGGTTAATCTTTTACCAACGAATAGTGGGGTTGATCGTAACCTATAACGCCCCCACGACTGAAAGGGCGAGCATGTTTGGTGTGACCAGGATTCGAACCCGCGATCCTCGGATTACGAGTCGAACGCCTTAACACGCTCGGCCATACTGGGCCACTTAGGCAGTTGAATTACGTTCGATATACCAAAACAAAGTGTGGTTGCACGCAGAAGAGGACTTTGTTGGCTCGAAAAAGATAAAAAAGAAGATAAAAGTAAAGGAAAAATGAAAGTTTAAGAAGTGTAAATTAGGAAGGATGACATTTTGAAACAAGGTTGTCTGATAATGTAAAATTAATAGTAAGGGTTTCTTTAAACATATTAAGATGCTAGGATTGGAGTAGAAAAAAACTTAAGGAAAATTTCAGAAAGGCTGACATCTGGTGACTGTTTTTAAATTATAATTATTTACTAAAACGTTTTATGCAACATTCTTCACCCTGAAAACTAGATCACAGAAAATGATCACATTAATTGTATGTAATATGAAAGTAGTTTTACATGATGTTTTCATGTTAGGTCGCGAGACAACTGGATGTTTTAATTAAGAATATCAAGGACAGCTTCAGATGTTTTAGTTAAGAAAGCCACTTACAGATACAATGTTAATAACGTTTGAGTTAAGAAAGCCACTTACGAATGCAATGTTAGTAACGTTTCACTTAAGAAAGCCTCTTACAGATGCAATATTTGTAACGTTTCAGTTAAGAAAGCCACTTACAGATGCAATTTTAGTAACGTTTCAGTTAAGAAAGCCACTTACAGATGCAATTTTAGTAACGTTTCAGTTAAGAAAGCCACTTACAGATGCAATTTTAGTAACGTTTCAGTTAAGAAAGCCGCTTGCAGATGCTATGTTAATAACGTTTCAGTTAAGAAAGCCACTTACAGATGCTATGTTAATAACGTTTCAGTTAAGAAAGCCACTTACAGGTACAATGTTAATAACGTTTCAGTTAAGAAAGCCACTTACAGATACAATGTTAATAACGTTTCAGTTAAGAAAGCCACTTACAGATACAATGTTAGTAACGTTTCACTTAAGAAAGCCACTTACAGATACAATGTTAATAACGTTTCAGTTAAGAAAGCCACTTACAGATACAATGTTAGTAACGTTTCAGTTAAGAAAGCCACTTACAGATACAATGTTAATAACGTTTCAGTTAAGAAAGCCACTTACAGATACAATGTTAATAACGTTTCAGTTAAGAAAGCCACTTACAGATACAATGTTAATAACGTTTCAGTTAAGAAAGCCACTTACAGATGCTGTGTTAGTAACGTTTCAGTTAAGAAAGCCACTTACAGATGCAATGTTAGTAACGTTTCAGTTAAGAAAGCCACTTACAGATGCTGTGTTAGTAACGTTTCAGTTAAGAAAGCCACTTACAGATGCAATGTTAGTAACGTTTCAGTTAAGAAAGCCACTTACAGATGCAATTTTAGTAACGTTTCAGTTAAGAAAGCCACTTACAGATGCTGTGTTAATAACGTTTCAGTTAAGAAAGCCACTTACAGATGCTGTGTTAATAACGTTTCAGTTAAGAAAGCCGCTTACAGATGCCGTGTTAATAAAGTAAAATTATTATAACATGTTGGAGCCCACTCTGGTACAGTGGTAAGTCTACCAATTTACAACACTAAAATCAGGGGTTGGATTTCCCTCGGTGAGCTCAGCAGATAGCCCGATGTGGCTTTGTTAAAAACAACACGCAAACATGTAACATGTTGGAACCGTGGGTGCGAAAAGCACGGTTTACTACTTGTCAATTTCTTCTGTTCACGAAGATGGAACAAAGAACTTGGTTTTCAGACAACTTATGACACTTAATATTCAATATCTGAATAACATTTAGTCCTTTCCTATTTGAGAGCGACAGTACTTGTTATACGTCGTGGACGTAACATCAATTGCCAAGTTTGATAAATCAAGGAAACCAGTTTCGCTATTGCTAATATTAATACATTCGTCATTGTAACATTACAACAAAAAGCCTTACTAACGAAATCTAAGTACTTGTGTACTTTCGGTCGCAGATGATTTCGCTAACCCATGGGATACACTGACAAGAAAAGCATTGAATTTATGTTAGAATCGGGCTGCTGGTTAGAAGACCAGATAGTTTCTAAGTTCTGCTTCACATCAAGAAATACTCCTGTCATCATAAATAAAAACATTTTTGTTGTTTTATAAATTTAAATTCAAAAAGACGACAAGATACATTTACAAGTTTGGTAATTCATTATACACACGTCAAGGAAAGTGTAGTGAATAGACAAACAAAAGTCCCAATTTAACACATGGATCTGTTGTTGTTATCTTGCAGTCACAAATAAAAAAGCTGAACTTAGAACGTTAATGTTATTAAATCGCTACCACCTGAAGTATGTTTTCAAGATTATATCAGAAGAAAAAAGGTAAAATAAATAAGCATATTTTAATTGTTTTCACGAAATATTGTTGTTGTTTTCAATTAAGCACAAAGCTACACAATGAGCTCTGCCCACCACCGGTATCGCAACCCGGTTTTTAGCGTTGTAAGTCCGCAGACATACTGTTGAGCCACTGGGGACTTCACGAACTAATTGGATTACTTGGAACTCACAAATATAATGCATATTACTATATATTTCATAAGCTGGTGTATTAAGTATGGATAAATGGAAAAAATAAAGAAAAATTATCCGTCAGAAAACGTAAAAATCTAAGTGTATATATACTCACATATACTTACTTATATACACTTACTCACATATACTTACTCACATATACTTACTCACATATACTTACTTATATACACTTACTCACATATACTTACTTATATACACTTACTCACATATACTTACTTATATTCAATTACTTACATATACTTACTTATATATACTTACTCACATACACTTACTTATATATACTTACTCACATACACTTACTTACATATACATACTTACATATACATACTTACATACACATACTTATATACACATACTTATATACACATACTTACATACACATACTTACATATACTTACTTATATACACATACTCACATATACTTACTTATATACACATACTCACATATACTTACTTATATATACACATACCTTACATACACCTACTTACTATATATATATCACTCACTCACATACACTTACTTATATATATATACTCATTACATATACACATACTTATATATATACTTACTTATATACACCTACTTACATATACTTACATATACATACTTATATACACATACTTACATACACATACTTATATACACATACTTACATACACATACTTACATACACATACTTACATACACATACTTACATACATATACTTACTTATATACACATACTTACATATATATTCTTACTTATATACACATATACTTACATATACTTACTTATATATACATATACGTTTACATATACTTACTTACTTATTACATATACTTACTTACATATACTTTACTATATACACTTACTTACACATATACTTACTTACATATATATTACTTACTATACTTCTACTTTACTTACATACACTTACTTACATATACTTACTTATATACACTTACTTACATATACTTACTTATATACACTTACTACTTACTTACATATACTTACTTATATACACTTACTTACATATACTTACTTATATACACTTACTTACATATACTTACTTATATACACTTACTTACATATACTTACTTATATATACTTAATAAGTATAAAAAAAATTTTATTTGTAACATTTTCTCAAAAACGAAGCTCACTCGGTAACCCAATCCAGATTCAGCTACAGCTTGACTCTGCGGACCAACGTACATACATCCATTAATCACGTTTAGATCTGACCTGAATGTGAACATTGGTGTGGCTCTCACGTCTTGTATTCAGCCCCAACTAAAACGAAGGGTGGTTTACCTACTAAGCCCTCCCTTGTTTTTTTCACTCTCACTGATGTTTTAATATGAGAGAATTAGCGTGTTGTCATACTTTTATATAAAAACAAGTGTAGGGCTCACAAGAAAGATAGAACAGCAGATTCGGTTCGGTTCAACTTATTAAAGTAAAATGTTATTTAAACAACATGAAAACATAATTCATACTTGATGAAACTCTGGCATTAATTACATATAATAACTATTTAACATATAATAACTATTTAATGAACATGATAATGTCAACAAATGCATCGCTAAAAAACGGGTTTCAATATCCTGGTGGGCTCAGCACAGATAGCCCATTGCGTTGCTTTATGCCGAACAACAAATACGTAAACTGTACAGACTGAAGAAAATGCAATAAAACGTTTACCACGCAAACTTCCGTTTGATATCTTTTATCAACATAAAATAATTTATAATATTTCGCCAGCCAGTTGCGAAATGGATTTACTTACTGTAAAAGTAAACTTTACCTGTTTAAAGACGTACCACATCTAAAGAAGGAAAGGTTATTGTGTTGTAAACTACTTGGTAAGACTAAACCGTTTTAAAGATGTACCAGATTTAAAGTATAGAAAGTTATTGCATTGTGAACTACTTGGTAAAACTAAACCGTTTTAAAGATGTACCACATCTAAAGAAGAAAAGGTTATTGTGTTGTGAACTACTTGGTAAAACTAAACAGTTTTAAAGATGTACCACATCTAAAGTATAGAAAGTTATTGCATTGTGAACTACTAGGTAAAACTAAACCGTTTTAAAGATGTACCAGATCTAAAGTATAGAAAGTTATTGCATTGTGAACTACTTGGTAAGACTAAACCGTTTTAAAGATGTACCAGATCTAAAGAATAGAAAGTTATTGCATTGTGAACTACTTGGTAAAACTAAACCGTTTTAAAGATGTACCAGATCTAAAGTATAGAAAGTTATTGCATTGTGAACTACTTCGTAAAACTAAACCGTTTTAAAGATGTACCAGGTCTAAAGAACAGAAAGTTATTGCATTGTGAACTACTTGGTAAGACTAAACCGTTTTAAAAATGTACCAGATTTAAAGTATAGAAAGTTATTGCATTGTGAACTACTTGGTAAAACTAAACCGTTTTAAAGATGTACCACATCTAAAGAAGAAAAGGTTATTGTGTTGTGAACTACTTGGTAAAACTAAACCGTTTTAAAGATGTACCAGATCTAAAGTATAGAAAGTTATTGCATTGTGAACTACTTGGTAAAACTAAACCGTTTTAAAGATGTACCAGATCTAAAGTATAGAAAGTTATTGCATTGTGAACTACTTGGTAAGACTAAACCGTTTTAAAGATGTACCAGATCTAAAGTATAGAAAGTTATTGCATTGTGAACTACTTGGTAAAATTAAACCGTTTTAAAGATGTACCAGATCTAAAGAATAGAAAGTTATTGCATTGTGAACTACTTTGTAAGACTAACCCGTTTTAAAGATGTACCAGATCTAAAGTATAGAAATTTATTGCATTGTGAACTACTTGGTAAGACTAAACCGTTTTAAAGATGTACCAGATCTAAAGAATAGAAAGTTATTGCATTGTGAACTACTTGGTAAAATTAACCCGTTTTAAAGATGTACCAGATCTAAAGTATAGAAAGTTATTGCATTGTGAACTACTAGGTAAGACTAAACCGTTTTAAAGATGTACCAGATCTAAAGTATAGAAAGTTATTGCATTGTGAACTACTTGGTAAGACTAAACCGTTTTAAAGATGTACCAGATCTAAAGTATAGAAAGTTATTGCATTGTGAACTATTTGGTAAAATTAAACCGTTTTAAAGATGTACCAGATCTAAAGAATAGAAAGTTATTGCATTGTGAACTACTTTGTAAGACTAAACCGTTTTAAAGATGTACCAGATCTAAAGTATAGAAATTTATTGCATTGTGAACTACTTGGTAAGACTAAACCGTTTTAAAGATGTACCAGATCTAAAGAATAGAAAGTTATTGCATTGTGAACTACTTGGTAAAATTAACCCGTTTTAAAGATGTACCAGATCTAAAGTATAGAAAGTTATTGCATTGTGAACTACTAGGTAAGACTAAACCGTTTTAAAGATGTACCACATCTAAAGAATAGAAAGTTATTGCATTGTTGAACTACTTGGTAAGACTAAACCGTTTTAAAGATGTACCAGATCTTAAGTATAGAAAGTTATTGCATTGTGAACTACTTGGTAAAACTAAACCGTTTTAAAGATGTACCACATCTAAAGAATAGAAAGTTATTGCATTGTGAACTACTTGGGGTAAGACTAAACCGTTTTAAAGATGTACCAGATCTAAAGAATAGAAAGCTATTTTATTGTGAACACACACAAACTAGGTTAATTGGTTTCACAATAAACAATGCAGACTTCTTTATTATTTCTTGGTTTATTGTTCTTATTAAACTTCCGGTAAAACTAATGAGTGTCTTATTAATCAAACATAGCATTATGAGTATTAACAATAACACTTCATATATAGCCCAGCGAGTTTGTTTATTACAGTTCAGCACAAACTACATGATATGCCCAACACAGATATTAGAATCTAATGTCTAGTCTTAAGTCAGCAGACGTACCGCTGTGCCTATGGAAGACAACTCGATGAGAGTCTTACCAACAAAAAATTTACAACCTTACAAGTCTTACTAACAAAACTTCATGTATATCCTTACAAGTCTTACCAAGAACGTTGCAGGAATAACCTTACGAGTGCTACAAGCGGGAAGTAGCACTCTGATATGGAGTTATTTCCTACCGCCCAAAACAGGTCAAGTGGAAATAAATGGCCAGCCTGAGGCAAGAAATGTTTGATGTGGGTGTACGTTCGTGGGCGAACTATTAACCTTACTTACCTGGACATGCATCACCGATGACGTCATTGATATACGTTTTGTTTCTTGTAAAGTGTTTGTCTCAAAGCAAAGCCACATCAGAGTCTACCGAGGGGAATCGAACCCCTGATTTTACGGTTGTAAATCCGTAGACTTAAGCTGTACCAGCAGATGACTTGTTTGTTTGAGCGTTTACTAAATATTATACGTTTCTCCTTTAATTTACAACCGACGTCCTTTGTACTTCAAGAATTATGAATGAATGAAAAATATCTTAGGAAACTTAAAACAATGTCCAAATTTTGTAGAAGTAATTATAAATATTTAATTAAAAATGAGATGTTTACCTCATTCTGTGGTCAATGGATGAAAGTTGTCAGTAATCAGAAACAATGACGTAAAAAAACTAAAATGTAATCCAAAAACGTGAAAAGACAAAGCTTGTCGGGGGTTGGGGGGTGGGGGTATTTTTGTTTGTTTGTTTTGAATTTCACGCAAAGCTACACGAGGACTATCTGCGCCAGCCGTCCCTAATTTAGCAGTGTAAGAATAGAGGAAAGGCAGCTAGACATCACCACCAACCGCCAACTCTTGGGCTACTCTTTTTACCAACGAATAGTGGACTGACCGTCACATTATAACGTCCCCACGGCTGAAAGAGCAAGCATGTTTGGTGTGACGGGGATTCGAACCTACGACCCTCAGCTTACGAGGCGAGTGCCTTAACCACCTGACCCTCGTGTTGCTTTGCGTGAAATTCAAAACAAAACAAACTCTCCAATTGTTCACCAATGCGTGTAAGGACCTGTTGTGTGCAACAACAGATGAAATTATTATTAAAGAATCTGTTTCGAGAGTTTTAACTCTAATGACCTGAAATAAAGTACACTTGTACTGTATGCAGCCCATTATTATCAAGTAATTGTCTGGTAATAAAATTACATCAAAAATAAACAAACCAAACACAGGAGAACCTCAAGATACGCAATATTAAATATATAAAATATATAAAAGGAAAAAATAAATAAAAGGATTATAGCATATCAATTAAAACCAGCCCATTTCCTGCGTTAATATAAATGGATATCGTGTAAGTTATTATACGCATAAATTTAAAATACTATAAGTTTAAGAAAAGTACTGACAGACTGAAATATAATTCAGTTATATAGAAGTTACTGTTTCATGTTCCGTTAGAAAGTAAAATGAAGCAAATATAATATCATACCTGTTCTTAAAGTTCCAGAACTGAAAGAAATAAATGAAAATGGAAGATCAGAGTGGGAGAGTCACGTGGTAACATGTCCAAACTGTCCTTGAATGTGACCAATACCAGTTAAGGTGAGTGAAGATCAACAAGTTCAAGACCAGGAACCACACAGGTGAACTATTTTAGAACAGGACAGGAACAATGTATATGAAGAACAACCCGTGGATTTTGGAACGATTATTTATTGAAGGACAAACAGTGGATTTTGGAACGATATTTATTAAAGGATAAAATAACCCTTAGATTTTGGGAAACGTTATTCCTTTTAATTAATGTATTTATTCTTTTCTAAAAATCAGGTATAAAACAAATAAAAGCCACGTGTTAACGTTTCGCCACGTATTAAGACGATCTTCAGGAAAACACATCAGCATGTGTGTATTAATTACCTTTATTTACATACTTACCTTCCAGTGGCACAGCGGAATGTCTACAGACTCACATAGTTAGAAAGCAGGTTTCGACACCCGTGGTGGGCAGAACACACATAGCCCACTGTGTAGCTTTGTGCTTAATTACATACAAACGAACCAACTTATATATTTCCAAATACATTTCGCTTACCACTGACACAGCGGTAAGTCTACAGGCTTATAATGCTAATATCCGGGTTTCGATACCCGTGTTGGGATCATTACAGGAAAGATGGCTCGTTATTATAGCTTTGTACTTAACTATAAACAAAATATATTTCACGTTATATTGAACATTATCACATTATGGTTTACCGAGAAACTTTTATATCGGTTATCACTAACACCACCGTTTGACAAACCCGGTTTGGAAAACAATTATGTTCACTACAGATATGTTTCTATGTATGTCTGTGGGAGGGAGATATAAATGATATGCTTAGTTCAACAACACGACACAATTAAACTTGTAACACTACAGTTTGGAGGCGAAAGAAATATAAAAACAAAACCTAAACCAACAGATTGATTTGTTATTCTGTTTAACACAAATTATAAATGTACTGAAACTTGAGCACAGCTTTTGTTCCTATACAAGTTTTAAAACATTTTTAATCACAGTAAACGTTTCGTTCTCGAAAGAACCTCACGCTTTAATGAGACGACTGACATTAACATAAGATATCATACTCGGAAGAAAGCCCATCAGTGTGGAAGTTATCTACCGGAAGAAAGCCCATCAGTGTGGAAGTTATCTATCGGAAGAAAGCCCATCAGTGTGGAAGTTATCTACAGGAAGAAAGCCCATCAGTGTGGAAGTTATCTACCGGAAGAAAGCCCATCAGTGTGGAAGTTATTTACTAGAAAAAAACCCATCAGTGTGGAAATTATTTACTAGAAGAAAACCCATCAGTGTGGAAATTATCTACCGGAAGAAAGCCCATCAGTGTGGAAGTTATCTACCGGAAGAAAGCCCATCAGTGTGGAAGTTATCTACCGGAAGAAAGCCCATCAGTGTGGAAGTTATCTACCGGAAGAAAGCCCATCAGTGTGGAAGTTATTTACTAGAAGAAAACCCATCAGTGTGGAAATTATCTACCGGAAGAAAGCCCATCAGTGTGGAAGTTATCTACAGGAAGAAAGCCCATCAGTGTGGAAGTTATCTACCGGAAGAAAGCCCATCAGTGTGGAAGTTATTTACTAGAAGAAAACCCATCAGTGTGGAAATTATCTACCGGAAGAAAGCCCATCAGTGTGGAAGTTATCTACCGGAAGAAAGCCCATCAGTGTGGAAGTTATCTACCGGAAGAAAGCCCATCAGTGTGGAAGTTATCTACAGGAAGAAAGCCCATCAGTGTGGAAGTTATCTACCGGAAGAAAGCCCATCAGTGTGGAAGTTATTTACTAGAAGAAAACCCATCAGTGTGGAAATTATCTACCGGAAGAAAGCCCATCAGTGTGGAAGTTATTTACTAGAAGAAAACCCATCAGTGTGGAAATTATCTACCGGAAGAAAGCCCATCAATGTGGAAGTTATCTACCGGAAGAAAGCCCATCAGTGTGGAAGTTATCTACCGGAAGAAAGCCCATCAGTGTGGAAGTTATTTACTAGAAGAAAACCCATCAGTGTGGAAATTATCTACCGGAAGAAAGCCCATCAGTGTGGAAGTTATCTACCGGAAGAAAGCCCATCAGTGTGGAAGTTATCTACCGGAAGAAAGCCCATCAGTGTGGAAGTTATCTACCCAAAAGGAAGGTATTAAAGCTGGCATGAATCTTCGTGAGATTTTGAATAAAATGAGATTATGACGAATGAAACTGGTCCGTAACTCTTAGACCTCTCACGAGAAAGTACGTTAACCTCATCAGATCTCGAAATTGTTAAACCATGATAAAAGAAGTGTTGGTTTCGATAGTGTTTGGGAATTGAGTGTTTAATGGAACAAGAGAGAATAAATAGTTTATTATCTGAGTTTCGGTCTGGAATAAAGGAACAGCAGGCAACATTGCTACAATGTTTGAGTTTCACACAAATACAAGTAAATACACTGTTAATCAGGCAGATATTGCGTAAATACAGTCGAAATATTGAGCCACTCGATTTTGGTCCCCTTCTGTAAGCCTAAGCGTCAGTAACATGTTATTGTTTGTGAAATACTCCAATGACATCGATTATAAGCATTTGTATTCCTTAGTAAAAAAGAAATATATATAAAAATATCAGAACATATGATTTCAAGTTAAATATGTAGTAACAACACATTTATTTTTCAATGTTTTTAATCACAAACAAAAATGGATATGGTCATTCTGTTTAAACATTCGTAGAAATATAGCCCAAAGGATCGGTAAGCCGCGTAAGTGAGGGTAACCAAATTAAGCCTAAATTTACATTTCACAATATTTTATCCTATGCTTAAAAATAAACGCAAATTAAACTTTCTAAAACTGTATTATGTTCAGAATGTTAAGTGTAATTCTTACCCTTTAGTAGTATGTATTGCTTTCCCGGTAAACTTTGTCGTTTTTCATTCATTGTTATATTCAACATATAATAATAATTATAATAATTTGGCGTAAATAATGTCGTAATCTGAAACAAATACTGTTCATATTGAGCGTGGAAAAACGATGAAAACAATCTAAAAACATTTTATTTTCGTTTGTTTATTCGCGATAAAATTTTCCGAACTGGGATTTCTGATCACCATCACAGTGATTTTAGCATCCTGACTTTATACATTCACTGATTTTCATACGTTTGACACCTGTTTTAATTTCTCTTGTTGATAGTATGGGCAGGGGAGTCGACTTGCAATCTACGGGTCGCCGGTTCGAATCTCCATCCCACCAAACATGCTCGCCCTTTTAGCCGTGGGGGCATTATTATGTCACAGTCAATCCCACTATTCGTTGGTAATAGGGTAGCCCCAGAGTTAGCTAATAATTGCTAGCTATCTTCCCTTTAGTATTTTACTGCTAAATTAAACACGGCTAGCGCAGATAGCCCTTTTTGCAGCTTTACGCGAATTTCAAACCAAACACCATCTAACTTATATCAGTCATAGGATAAAATTCATGGACGTGGCCCTGAAAAGGAGAACTCGTAAAGAAAAAAAAAAAAAAAAACACTACGAGCCTTTATTAAAACAATAAACAAGGAAGAAGAAAGGGGTCAAAGTGCAACTGACCCTCCTAGAATTCCTTTATAATACCTCAATGACCAGAAATGACACGCCCACATCACCATGTCTCTAACGAAAATGCCGTGCTTAGTGTGCTTATTTTACCTAGTTGTTTTGAAGTTGAATTATGTAAAAATAAGCTTGGAATCCATATTAACTTTCAAAGAGAGGTTTTTCTTTTTAGTTCCTGTCTCCGAGTTTACATCCATGGAATAACTTGTCAGTTAATATGAAATAATGATACATTCTACAAATGATACCACATTTACACAGATGTGTTTTCTTAAAGTTATTAATACAAGTAGCAAAACGTATTGACAAAAGCTTCTTGGTCAAAAGATAACATCAGATAGCAAAGGGTGTACTCACAACTTACACAGCCAATTGCAATTCTCACATGAAGGACACGACAGAATCTATTGAACCAAATTAAATTTCACCATCTATGACGTGTAGACAAGCAGAACTATTTTGATACATAATGATAGCAATGAAATGTATTTGTTTTTACCAGTTGAAACATATTATAACAAACATTAATTGGTTGGTTCAGACATTTGCACAGAACTAGCAGCACTTCATTACTTTTGAGCTAATAGAATAGACAGATGCGAGCTTTCGAATAGCACCGAGTGCCAATTCATGGGCTACCTTAATCAATAGTGGCATTTGACTGGTACTTTTATGTCGCACACACGAAAGTGTGTACCGAAATATTATTTTATTTTTAATGCGGCTACGGAGGGTGAACCTCAGCTTGACACAATAATTGACCAGTAAACCAAACACCACCCAACATCACAATACATTGGTTACTGCAAAAACACCTTATGTCCAATAAAACTAACTTCCTAAGGACTACAGTGTATTAAAGTCAGAACTGGATCAGACCACTGCATCTATTCATAAAACACATCGTGATTTTAGTCACATCTGGCTTGTTTCTTTTAAAAACTCCACCACCACCATTAAAGTCTGGTTAGCAAGATGACCCTTTTCACACTATATAAAAGTGAAAAAGGTTAGTTTATTTTGTTTTGAATTTCACGCAAAGATACGTAAGAGCGATCTACTTTAGCCATATCTAATTTATCAGCGTTAGAATAGAAGGAAAACAGCTAGTCATCACCACCTACCGCCAACTCTTGGACTACTCTTTTACCCACGAACAGTGAGAGTAACCGTAACATTAAACGCCTCCACGGCTGAAAGGACAAGCATGTTTAGTGTGACGAAGACTCGAACCTGCAACCCTCTGAGTACGAGTCGTGTGCTTAACCACCTGGCCATGCAGAGCCCCTTTTGTAGTTTGCCTATTTCTCATAGTTAAGAATATTTATTTTCGGTTGTCGTTATCCTTGTAGGATTTTAGCAGCCTTCATGGTAGAGCATATTACACAGGCCTGCGAGTATAAATTTCATGAAAGTTTTTTGGTTTTAATAAAGGATTTTCCATAATTAAACTACGCAGATTTCGAAAAATAATAATATTCATTTTTTCTATCACATAAAGATTGTTTTTTAGAAATCGGGAAAAAAAACCTTTACTTCGACCGAATTATTTTGTATTACTATGTTTCTTATGTTTGGGTCATAGAACAATTGATAAGACTCTCACGTCGCGATTGGTCTAGAGAAATCTATAGCCAGAAGCTGTCAACAATTTAAGCATAACAAAATATAGCCCGATTTCAATTAAAGTTATTCACTTTCGTAAGGGTGCATATGACATTTCGAGTACAAATATGTACTCAATGAAGATAAATGGATGTCATTTTAGACTTCAGTGTAAAGGAATTATTATAGAACATGTATCGATTTCCAGACAACAAAACTATCGCAGATCTAAGTGATATAAGGCCCTTGTTTAAGGTTGTTGTTTACATCTCTACAAACTTCTTTCTGGAACATTTAAACTATTTTGAATGTACTACAAAAACAACTTATTGGGTGGCATATATAATGAAAGCTAATGTCTTGCTGAATTTGTTTCACAAAACCCACTGTAAATTTAGTGGTTTTATCTTCCTTGATCCGCGTGACTAATTCTCATATTCCTAGAAAAGAACTGAACAAACAGTTATAACACCGACTTTATATATTTTTAATTTGTAAATATATCACATTGGTCATGAACCAACAACACACATTTGTCAACAAGACAAATGAATGATATGAAAGTCGTTTGGAACAAACAAACTAGAAACTTTAGAAAGGCAGACGATCCACTCTACCAGTGAATTAAACAAAAACAGTTGTTTGATCGGTTTAGCATTTCATGGCGTAAAGCAACTCGGCTGTCTGTACCAAACATCCGGACTAAAACTTAAAATTAAAGTAAAATTGTTAAAATTCATAAAAGGAAATTATCGTAAAACAAACAAAGTTTAATTTTTGAATTTAAAACATAAATAACATTAAATACAATTTTTATATCTAGTGTACAGTGGTCAGATAGAAACTAGAGTCATACAAGTTTTAAAGGATTTTCTGTAGCATAATAATAATTATCATAACTCACCAGGATGACTAATGGGTAAGTAAAAACAGCAGCGTTAGACACCTGAAGTTGGCCTTTCCAGTCCTGGTTTCGAGTTATTTGACGTCACGGCCGTTTTCTAATTTCAAATCGAACAAGTTGTACTTCAATTCTTAAAAGGAAAACACATTAAGAAAATGGTTTAATTTATAAACTAAAAACTTAAATAGCATTAAAAAGATTAATGGCCTTTAAAAACAAGAAACACTTGTAAGGTGGACAGTGTTAACATCGCCAACAACACTGTCTAACGTTGTGGACAAACCTTGGGAGAAAATGTATTTAAAATGGTGCCGTCGTTGAGAGTCGTAAAGACGGCAAGACAGTTAAATGTGGTTCATTGTGACCTAAGTGTCACACAGACTACACAGTAGTGCATAAGTCCCAGATAAAAGAAAACGATGAGTCACAAAACTGTGACCAATGCGTAGTCTAGTTAGAACAACTTCCTCTTTCTGATCCTTACTGAAACAAGACGGCCAACGTCCAATAGAAGGTTTTATTTGTAAAAGCTTGTTCTCACATTGCTCACTCAAAGTCGACTGCCAACTGGCACGGAGCCGAATCTTGAGTACAGGACCATAGTCCATGTATGGAACAGGCACGGCAGTGATAGTGCCAGAGCAGACAGACTTAGCTGTGATGTCGACGAGCTCGTTTCCGTGAATACCAACATGGCCTGGTATCCAGAAAAACTGGATAGAAGTAGATATTAAAGAGAAATGGGCCAGCCGGTTTTGAATATCGACTAGAACAGGGTGTGAACCAACGTGAAGCGATTCCAGGGCCAGTAGAGAACTAACTGAGTCAGTATAAATAGTGCAGTTTGAGTACTGCTTAGCTTCTGTGTGATCCAGAGCAAGAGAAATGGTGTACAGTTCAGCAGTGAACACAGAAACTGTAGAGGGGATTCTGTACACAACCACCAAACCATAACAAACCATGGCAGAGCCCAAAGAGTCACCTGATCTCGAACCATCTGTATAAATAGGAATGGAAGGATGGTTCGACAGATGTTCAGTAAATAACAGACAGTACTTCCAATCGGGAGTATCTACTTTTCTCAGATCACTCAAAGAAAGGTCACATTTGAGGATTGTAATAAGCCATGGTGGGATGAGCTGACCAGTGGATACAGCAATGTTATCCCAGGACAGACCCAATTCATGCAACTGTGTCTGGATATGAAGGGCAAAAGGAACAATGACAGATCGACTGTTCTAAAAATGCACGGTCCACTGAGGAAGGAAAACAGAACCCCAGGTAGGATGCTGTGGTAAAGACAGTTACAAACGGCGGAGATGTAGAGGAGGTTCATGAAACTCTGGACTGGAAAAGTGCGGAAAGCCCCAGTGCAGAGCCGAAGTCCCTGATGATGAATGGGGTTCAGTATCTTTAAGGCCGAGGGTCTGGCAGAGCCATAGACCAATGATCCATAGTCGAGTTTTGATCGAATAAGAGCACGATGTATCTTTAATATAGAACATCGATCCGCTCCCCAACTGACAGTAGAGAGAACACGGAGGATGTTCAGTGCTCTTGTACATTTGACCCGTAGCTGCTTTAAGTGTGGTATAAAGGTCAGCTTACGGTCAAAGATAAGCCCCAAGAACTAAGTCTCAGGGACCACAGGCAGCAAAACTTCACCGATACGGAGTTCAGGATCGGGGTGAATACCCCGTTGGCAGCAAAAGTGCATGCAAATTGTTTTAGAGAGAGAGAAATTAAAGCCGGTCCCTGTGGTCCACTTCAGGACACGATCGAGGGCAGTTTGTAGTTGCCATTCAATACATCTCATGTTCGACGACTGACACGAGATGTGAAAGTTATCGACATGGAGCCCGTTTGCAACAGTGAGAGGGAGTTGTTCAGTGATGGCATTAACCTTTATACTGAAAAGTGTGACACTCAAAACACAGCCCTGAGGGACCCCAAGTTCCTGTAGAAAAGAACAGGAAAGTGTCGAACCCACACGACTTGGAATAGCCTGTCCATAAAATTGTTTTTAATAAAAATGGGCAAATGGCCACGTAACCCTTTTTAACGGAGGTATCGCAAAATGCCATACCTCCATGTAGTATCATAAGGCTTCTCAATGTTAAAAAATATTGATACAAGATGATTGAGAAAGGCTTCTCTGATTGATGTTTCAAGTCGAATCAGGTGGTCCACGGTGGATCGCTGCCAAGGATGTGTCGAGTGACAAAGACAGGGTGGGAACATGCTGATCAACCAACAGTGCCACCCCCCTCCATGTACTCTCCCATCACACAGCCTGTCATTTCTGTACAAAGAAAACTGCCGAAAGATTATTGTATAGGCAGGTTTCAGAAATGTGTCATGTAAGGAAAGACATACAGGATGGTAGGAACCAATCATTGTTTTGATGTCATCCAGATTAGAATGTATATCTCGACAGTTCCATTGTATCAAGGTGGCCATTTTTATTTATGTGTAGACGAATTGGATGGAGAGCCCTTCTGTTTTTGACCACTTCTTTTTTCTTTATTTTTTTATTCGAGGGAGATCTGTCAGCTTCCATGGATCCTATCTTGGGTCGATTGGACAGGTCTTTGGAAGAGAATTCCAGCGACTGAGGACGTGAACAAATGATCGTTTTGTATCTTGTGGTGGAAGAAGAAGATGTACCTGGAACCAAAGGAAGTGAATCTTGGGATTTATTAGAATGTATGTTAAGGACAGAGATGGGTGTTGACGTTGATTCGTCAACTTTTTTAACCACGGAGGTCAAAAGACTATCATATGGTTTGAGAACGATTACTTTGTAGGCACAGAGAGATCCGTCTTCCACTGAAGTAGTGGAACAAGAGCAGCAGCAAACCTCCGATATGAAGTGGTGGACAGCACCATTAGAGCCTTAGTGTAAGTAATATTTTGAATCGTCTTCAAACGCTGAACCTCCTTTTCTTTCAACCACGAAAGTAGGACGGATAAGAGCCAATGAGGGTCCATATCACGCTCACAGGCATCGTGGTTCTTGCCACCGCAACAAGCACAAGTCAAGAAACCACGACATGATATCTTCGAGTGGCCAAACCGCTGACATCTGATAGGGTCTGGAATGTATGGCCGTACCTTGCAATTAAGATAACGACGAATTCAAAATAGCATGGGGCATAACATCAATGGGTATATCCTTAATCGCCTTTGAATATAAGAGGAGTTCACTGTGTTTAAATGTGGATGTTTCCACCAATATGTTACCAGAGCAAAGCTTCTTTACTGACTCTGGAGAGCCAGCAAGGCCCACTAGTCTATTATGAGTAAAAATGGAGACATCTGCCCTAAAGGTTTGTCTGAAAGACAATGTAATATAAGAAAATGAGGTACAACAGGTGTTACAGATGTTGAAGACTGCTGCTCAGAATCTTGAAGATGTGGTCGTTTAGCTATGGATTGATTTTCACTATTTTATTTAAGTTTTTATCTGGAGGATCCATAATAAAAAAGAATGTTACGGTCCATACTAACCCCACCCACCATGGAACCCTACGAAAAGACGCAATACAGTGCCAATCAAGGACACTGCAACAACACCAGGGTTTAATGAGCACTATACCCAAACACCAGCAACAGATACAATGTCCACAACACCTGCTGAGAACATCCAACACTGGTACTTGGTTGACCCTAGCCCAAGTGGACCAGCCGATTGGCCTTATGGGGCCACCCCAAGGCCGCCTTTCTACAGGAATTTAAGGCCAAAGTGGTGTGTTAAGGTTGGACCCCTCAACCATTGGGATCCTCTCCTACCCTTCACGGGTCACCACGCACGACAAACACGAGGGTGGATGTTTAGATATCAGAGGAGGTAAATTGAAAAAAAACAGAACCTTCCCTGGGAGGTCCCCTCACCACGTACAGGAATCCACACCGAGGGGAAACAAACACAGAGCAGCAAAACTAGAAACTTTACAAAGGCAGACAATCCACTCTTTCAGTAAACTAAATAATGCTGTTATTTTGAATTAAGCACAAAGCTACACAATGGGTTATCTGTTTTCTGCCCACCTCGGGGGATCGAAACCCGGATTCTAGCGTTGTAAGTCTGCAGATATACCATTGTGCCACTATGGGAGGCTTTCCACAATGGATATGGTACAGAAGGTTCACAGTGTACTTAAAACAACAACAAAAGAGTCAGCAGTTAGTACGTTGCACAACAAAGACAAGAACGTTCAATTCTTGCTAACAACAAAATCTGGGGTTCGATTGTTGTGAACAGAGAGATCGTAGATAGTTGGTATATTGCTCAGTTTCGTGTTGAAACAAACAAAACAAAATTTATATTTTGATGGGGAAAAAAGAAAATTTTACCGAAGTGTTAAAAGTTTTATCATAGCATTTGTTTTAAGAAGAAGTATCATTTATAAATAATTAATATATTATAATAACAATCAATTTTGTCTGTCATGAAAATGCCCGCTTACCACTGAGCCACTGTTGGGCAAACTAAATAAAAACAGAGCAGTAAAAACTGGAAACTTTACAAATTTAGATAATCCAATTTTCCAGTGAACAAAATAAAAACAGAACAGCGAAAACTAGAAACTTTACCAAGACCGACAATCCATTCTAACAGTGAATGAAACAAAAACAGAGCAGTAGAAACTATCATTGAAGTCGTTAACCAGAGCTCTCTCCTGTTTTTCATTTTTTAAACGGTACTTTACGTGAGGTTTGTCTGCGGGTGCAATTACCGAATGATTAAACAATCTTAAATCAACCACATAATAGAAATTCTCTATGTTTATTTGTCAGTAACTCGCCAAACTGGCGCCGACAGTTTCACGCCACTGAATGTTCGTGTTTTTACTGAATAACAGTAATTAAAAAAAAAATTGAATCAGGTTCGAATTTGTACAGAACAGAGTTGAAAAACATGTCAATGCCTTTAAGTGGTATTTCTTAAATCGGTTTTGTTTCGATTGTAACACAATAAATAACTCTCAGTTAGTTTTAACAAGTCTTTCTATTTTATAATTACGAACTTCAGTGAAACTTCAAAACGATTTAATCATATTTTGCAAAGTAGCAGTTGGATATTATAATAAAGGTATTCATCCATTAAAGTTCTCTAACACTGTGGTTTCCACCCTTTGGAGGTGAGTGACTTTGACCTTGACGACGCCCTCTACAATCCGGATCGTAAAACTGGACATTATTAAAAAACAACGGCATTCCGTAGGGGCCCTTAAGCCCTCAGATACATAAGACTAAAACGTAAGAAAGTCACTTGTTTTGTTTATATAGAAGAGTGGAACAAGTAGGTTTTTACAAAGGATTTATGGGGTTAGCAGTGCCATGCGTGGGGTTGGTTAAAATACTGAAAATATTCATTGTTGGTTTATCCTTAAGCACTAGATTATCCTTGACTGGAAACTGGTTTTATTCAGATAACTGGCTTCTGATCGTTTTGGATATTGTTGAACAAGCGCTAGTTAAATGGAATATATTACAAAGGAACAATTTTGCTGTAGCTATATAAGCACCGTATTACATAAAAACGAACTGTCTTCAGCTCTATAAACACCGAATTGCGTAGGAACCAATTGTCTTCAGCTCTATAAGCACCGAATTACATAAGAACCAATTGTCTTTAGTTCTATAAGCATCGTATTAGAAAAAATAACTTGTGTTTAGTTCTGTTAACACCGTATCTTTATTATTAATGAATTCGTTCTACCTCGATTTAAAATATATTTATGTGAAAACATTTTATGTAAAAAATAGCTATTTTGCGACTTCTCCAGGCATATTATAACCGATTTTTAAAGAAGTTCTGAAGAAAATTAAAAAAAATATATTTTAGCGTGATATTTTTCAAACAATCAACTAAATTAATGAAGAATAGTTATCCAAACAAAACAAAACTTGGTGTTGTAAAATATAGCAATTACGAAGGTTACTAGGACATCGATTTCTACATTCATCAGGTGCACTGCTGTTACGAACGTTAAATTCTGGTAGATAAAATAAACAATACTGAGTAAAAACGTAATTAACTCAGTAGCTTCCTGGAAACCTCAGTGGTATTAAGAAAAAATACTAAAACAGATCTCTGTTTCACTGATTGATTGAATAATTCACAGTATGACAGCTGATAAGCTGTTCTGATTACTAGGAAACCCTTCCATATAATTATGGCTTCATTTTGTTTGTTTTTGAATTAGCGCAAAGCTACACTAGGGCTACCTTCGCTAGCCGTCTCTAATTTAGTAGTGTAAGACTGGAAGGAAGGAAGCTAAACATCATCACCCACCGCCAACTCTTGGGCTACACTTTTACCAAATAATAGTGGGACTGACCGTAACGTTATAACGCCCCCACGGCTGAAAGGGCGAGCATGTTTGGTGCAACGGGGATTCGATCCCGCGACTCTCAGATTATGAGTCGAACGCCTTAACCCATCTGGTCATGCCAGGCCGATGGCTTCATACATTTATTGGATACTCGTGATGGTTATCTGTAACTTACGTGTCGAAAGATGCATTTAACAAAGTCACGCATTTGCTTCAGAATATTTGCCTATCCTGGACCAATATCCGCGTACCTTCGTATTCGAAGTCCGAACACAGTTTTGGAAGTTAATTTTATTGTTTGTTTTATATACTGCAGTCTTTATTTGACTTAATCTTCCAAATTGTATTTCTGAACTTTTTATATTTTGTAATGATCTATATTGTGTTTCCCGTATTTCTTATGGTTTAATCCCACGTTGTGTTTCTGAGAGCTGGTAAGGTTTATTGTTCAGAATTCTGCTCTTGAATTTTAAATACTTTAGTATTTTACTTTGCCTTTGAAATTCTCCATCGTTTAATGTGTTGTTGTTGTTGTCATGGTTCAATATTCAACATTGTTACTAACACTTAGAATGGAGTAGTGTTACATATTTCGTATGTAAAATTTCATCTCGCTTAATGTCCAACATTTTGTTCCTTACACTCGATATGCTTTAGTGTCCCAGATTTGGATAATGCTTGCGATATTTATGAGAGCTAAAAGCATTATTTCTGAAGTTTCTAATGAAATAGTGTATGAATAGAGGGTTTTCAGATAATAACTTCCTCATGACTGTCATGTTCCCACTATTCTGGTTTAAGGAAAGCGAGTTACGACATGTTCTTTGTTTCCTTTATTCATACTTAAACAGTAGAAACCATGTTAGGCCCGGCCTGTTCAAGCGTGTTAAGGCGTTTGACTCGTAATCCGAGGGTCGCGGGTTCGAATCCCGGTCACACCAAACATGCTCGCCTTTTCAGCCGTGGGGACATTATAATGTGACGGTCAATCCCACTATTCTTAGGTAAAATGTAGCCCAAAAGTTGGCGGTGGGTGGTGATGACTAGCTGCCTTCCTTCTAGTCTTACACTGTTGAATTAGGGACGGCTAGCGCAGATAGCCCTCGATTAGCTTTACGCGAAATTCAAAGGAACCATGTTTTTTAAAAAATGCCTGTTTTGAGATCTAAATTGTATTTGAAAATGTATGAGGCAAAATTTCAATAGAATTCTGTCGTGGATTTAGTAATTTTTTATTTTTTGCAAATAAGTGCAATGTATTTTATCTGTTCTTACTTTCTCAAATACATTGTATAAAGAAACCAACTGGGAAACGGCGTAAATAAATTTAAAATTACGCATACGTAGAATGTTTATACTTTAAACTCACACTAAATAAATGTATATATATAAATAGTATGCAAATATATAGCATCTATTTTAACAGTATATATTTATATATGAATATAATTATAGTTAACATTTATCCTGTTTGATTGTGAGGCCCACTTAACTGTAGTTATTTTGAGTCGATCTCAGTTTCGCATACAATAAATGTTTCAACATTCTTACCTGAAGCATGTTTCCTTCATGTTTATAAAACTCCTTCCTTACGATGGAGATAAAGGTTCACTGAAGAAACCCTGTTTAAATCTCCGATGACTAAACGTTGGAACGAACCAAACTGAGGCTATTTACTTTCGAACCACAACAGTCAGCCGTCAAACCCACAAATCTGTTTACAGATCGCAGGTAAACAGCTGGGAATGTTCTGGATTACGAACGTTAATATTGTACTATAGTTGATTCACGAAACTTTAGGTGGAATTTTATTTCAGGGCACTTGGTCTAGCTTGTCTCTTTTAGGAGTAACCATTAGAACGACATGGACTATCCTTATGGATTCAGTGAATATGCTTAGTACAAAATTAAGTGCTAATTAGCAGGAAGATGAGGTAATTCATAATTCAGTTATCTCTTCGTTGTACACTTTTACTTCACGGCAGATCAAAGATTATACCTTCTAAGACAACGAAACTCCTAACAGTATTGTTGGGAGACTTATTCACACGACGAATTTCCTGACAGTTGTCTGATGTCTGAGATGGTACTTTCCAAAACAACAAAACTCCTGATAGCAGTCTCATGGAAGTGACTTTAAGACTTATGCACTCCTTACAACAGTGTGAGAGTTTTCTAACACAGTGTAACTATAGACAGTAGTGTGAGGTGACTTTCTAAGATAACTGGACTCCTGACAGCAGTCCAAGAGGGAACTTTATAACACAGTGTAACTACGGACAGCAGTCTTAGGGGATCTTTTTAAAGCATAAGTACTCCTGACTTTCTAAAACATCGTAACTCCAGACAGTAATACGATGTGACAGTGGGTTATAACAACGGAACTCCTTACAGTGCTTCCTGTGCTAACGTATCCAGCTACCTGATCAGTGCCTTCTTGGGCCTCGCCCTTCTTCAACTGCAACCAACCCGCTTTCGCACTCTGACGGTATGTGGCGCTACGAGTAGAGTAGGCGCTCAACACGCGCTCTCAGGCACTATTCGCTCTGCTTCCTGTATTGGTGAGAACGAGCGAGCGAGTTTGTGTCACGTGATAGCAAACTCGTTTTTCCCTTTTTCTTTAAAGGTCTTTAAAAAACAGCTTTGTTAACAATCTGTACTTTCTAAAACCAACATATCCTAGATATTGTTAACAGATACATTTGGTGATTCATCTCATTAGTAACTGGCGTTCTTTACACAATAATTTATTTAAATATTATTTTGCCTAAGAAATGGCACAAATAACATTTCATTAACGAAATTCATTGCACTGTTTGTGCAGAAATTATATAATTATATACACTAGCAGAAACTCGCAAAAAACTGTGATTAAGTCAGTATTTTTATTACAACGTTGCTTCTTTATATGCAAGGTTTCTCTAACAATACAAAATAATGCTAATCGTAGACTTCGAAATTTGTAGTCCTAATTAACCTTAGGCCTAACTTTACCCAAACCTTCTTTAAATATGGCTTACATTCCATGAAGAGATAACACTATAACCTGTGTATGATTTTTGCTTTTGTTTAGTTAGTGTTAAAATTTATCGCACTTAATACCATCAGTAAATAAACTTACAATGTTATTCTACGTCCTAAAGTTGGACCTTATTTTAAAACCTTGAAAATATTTTAGTACCTTCTTGTAGAAAATATTTACAACAGTACTTTTACGTCTGTCTTTTGTTTATATCCTTTAAATTGACGCGCATGTGCGTTTAGATAATAAGGTAAGCGGGCATTTTCATGACAGACAAAATTGATTGTTATTATAATATATTCATTATTTATAAATGATACTTCTTCTTAAAACAAATGTTCTGATAAAACGTTTAACACTTCGGTAAAATTTTCTTTTTTCCCCATCAAAATATAACTTTTATGTTTTGTTTGTTTCAACACGAAACTGAGCAATATACCAACTATCTACGATCTCTCTGTTCACAACAATCGAATCCCAGATTTTGTTGTTAGCAAGAATTGAACGTTCTTGTCTTTGTTGTGCAACGTACTAACTGCTGACTCTTTTGTTGTTGTTTTAAGTACACTGTGAGCCTTCTGTGCCATATCCATTGTGAAAAGCCTCCCATAATGGCACAATGGTATGTCTGCGGACTTACAACGCTAGAATCCGGGTTTCGATTCCCGAGGTGGGCAGAAAACAGATCGTCCATTCTGTAGCTTTGTGCTTAATTACTAATAACAAACGTGTGAACTTTAAAACTAATGTATATAATTAACTAAGTATTAATGAGATGTAATATAAAATATATTCCAATATTTTTATTCTGAAGATGTCAGGTGGCATAAGTTCACAGTTGAACTTTTCGAGAGTTACAACAGTTCACACGAGTAGTTTCGAATCATCTGAAATCACATCAACTTTTCACCAGGATTCTATTGTCATAACGACCTCCAGTACATTATAATCGATTTCTGACAAAGTAGCCCACATTGGCACAGTGATAAGTCTGCAGAAGTCTAAGACCAAAAACTAGGTTTCGATACCCGTGATAGGCACAAAACAGATAGCCCAGGGTGTAACTTCGTGCTCAGCCACAAAAAAGAAACAAAGAAATCGATAAAGTAAAACACGTTCGTTAGAGGTCGCTTGTGTCGCACCTAAAGGGCGAGGTTGTCTTACCTAGAGCCCTAAATTGGGATTCTAAACCTACCAGTCCATGTACAGGGAGAGACATTTCATCACTGTGATTAATGAATGAATATATAAAGGTCGAATCTGAGAATTGCATTCTTACCACATTCAACCCTTGAAGTAGGACACATTGATACCAGTGCTTACTCAGGCTTGAAGACGCCATACAGCCACTAAGATATAATAACCCGTGGAATTGTACACATTACCTCATAATCACGGCATTTGACAGAGTTGTTGGTTCTAATCGGACGACAGGTTGACCACATTCAGAAATATGCTACTATCCACCATTTAACTTTCACGGTACCTCTAAATAGAAACAAATATATTAAAAAAAAGTCAAACCACGTATCATAAAAACTGTTAGTCATTATATATATATATACATATATATATATACTGTTTCTTATGGGTTTTCCACATCAGAAAGAGGGGTTAGAACTCTGTGCTCCTTAAATAAAAACTGAGGCCGTTCGATATTTCAGTTATTGAGGCTACGCCATAGAAAGGTTTGCAGTGCGATTTATTTCATTTAGATAACTAGATTCTCGTGTAACACTGCACTTGACAGCTGTTCATGTAAATAATATAACATGTTTTCTATACCTCTACACAACACTCCCTAGTAAGTGGATTCTCGTGTAACACTGCACTTGACAGCTGTTCATGTAAATAATATAACATGTTTTCTATACCTCTACACAACACTCCCTAGTAAGTGGATTCTCGTGTAACACTGCACTTGACAGCTGTTCATGTAAATAATATAACATGTTTTCTATACCTCTACAAACACTCCCTAGTAAGTGGATTCTCGTGTAACACTGCACTTGACAGCTGTTCATGTAAATAATATAACATGTTTTCTATACCTCTACACAACACTCCCTAGTAAGTGGATTCTCGTGTAACACTGCACTTGACAGCTGTTCATGTAAATAATATAACATGTTTTCTATACCTCTACACAACACTCCCTAGTAAGTGGATTCTCGTGTAACACTGCACTTGACAGCTGTTCATGTAAATAATATAACATGTTTTCTATACCTCTACAAACACTCCCTAGTAAGTGGATTCTCGTGTAACACTGCACTTGACAGCTGTTCATGTAAATAATATAACATGTTTTCTATACCTCTACAAACACTCCCTAGTAAGTGGATTCTCGTGTAACACTGCACTTGACAGCTGTTCATGTAAATAATATAACATGTTTTCTATACCTCTACAAACACCCCTAGTAAGTGGATTCTCGTGTAACACTGCACTTGACAGCTGTTCATGTAAATAATATAACATGTTTTCTATACCTCTACACAACACTCCCTAGTAAGTGGATTCTCGTGTAACACTGCACTTGACAGCTGTTCATGTAAATAATATAACATGTTTTCTATACCTCTACAAACACTCCCTAGTAAGTGGATTCTCGTGTAACACTGCACTTGACAGCTGTTCATGTAAATAATATAACATGTTTTCTATACCTCTACAAACACTCCCTAGTAAGTGGATTCTCGTGTAACACTGCACTTGACAGCTGTTCATGTAAATAATATAACATGTTTTCTATACCTCTACAAACACTCCCTAGTAAGTGGATTCTCGTGTAACACTGCACTTGACAGCTGTTCATGTAAATAATATAACATGTTTTCTATACCTCTACACAACACTCCCTAGTAAGTGGATTCTCGTGTAACACTGCACTTGACAGCTGTTCATGTAAATAATATAACATGTTTTCTATACCTCTACAAACACTCCCTAGTAAGTGGATTCTCGTGTAACACTGCACTTGACAGCTGTTCATGTAAATAATATAACATGTTTTCTATACCTCTACACAACACTCCCTAGTAAGTGGATTCTCGTGTAACACTGCACTTGACAGCTGTTCATGTAAATAATATAACATGTTTTCTATACCTCTACAAACACTCCCTAGTAAGTGGATTCTCGTGTAACACTGCACTTGACAGCTGTTCATGTAAATAATATAACATGTTTTCTATACCTCTACAAACACTCCCTAGTAAGTGGATTCTCGTGTAACACTGCACTTGACAGCTGTTCATGTAAATAATATAACATGTTTTCTATACCTCTACAAACACTCCCTAGTAAGTGGATTCTCGTGTAACACTGCACTTGACAGCTGTTCATGTAAATAATATAACATGTTTTCTATACCTCTACACAACACTCCCTAGTAAGTGGATTCTCGTGTAACACTGCACTTGACAGCTGTTCATGTAAATAATATAACATGTTTTCTATACCTCTACACAACACTCCCTAGTAAGTGGATTCTCGTGTAACACTGCACTTGACAGCTGTTCATGTAAATAATATAACATGTTTTCTATACCTCTACACAACACTCCCTAGTAAGTGGATTCTCGTGTAACACTGCACTTGACAGCTGTTCATGTAAATAATATAACATGTTTTCTATACCTCTACACAACACTCCCTAGTAAGTGCGTCCTGAATGCAACAACTCGTTTTTCATGCATTTTACAAATAATAACAAATTTGAAAGATTTTTTTTTGTTTTTGGAATTTCGCACAAAGCTACTCGAGGGCTATCTGTGCTAGCCGTCCCTAATTTAGCAGTGTAAGACTAGAGGGAAGGCAGCTAGTCATCACCACCCACCGCCAACTCTTGGGCTACTCTTTTACCAACGAATAGTGGGATTGACCGTAACATTATAACGCCCCCACGGGTGGGAGGGCGAGCATGTTTAGCGCGACGCGGGCGCGAACCCGCGACCCTCGGATTACGAGTCGCATGCCTTACGCGCTCGGCCATGCCAGGCCACAAATTTGAAAGAATCATTACACTTTCTCTAATCACATTGGAAAGACCTTAACTTAGTTATTGCTCGTTTATTTATTTATTTATCTCACTAGAAATTAAGAGTTTAAATGTTTTGTCTTTAGAATACGTATACGATTTCAATTCAGAAAAAGGTTTGAAGTTTATGTTAGGATCAGCGCATAACTTTGAACTACAGAATGAATCCTAGGTTCGTATAGGTTTAAAATAAGTAAAATATAAAGGAAAAACTCGAGCCTTTCTGAAAGTTTCAATCTAGAATTACTTACACCATTTTAACACGTTTAAAGTACAAAAGCTATCACGTATTACATTATCTGCGGATCTTCGAAACTCTTGTTTTAAAATGTGAGTCATATATCCAAGTTAAACATTGTCAATATTGTAGTCCATTTCAATAATTACTCGTGTATTTAAAAAAAAAAAATCGCGTTTTTCGCTAGTTTTTTATTACACTGAACGTTGTAATATATAAATAATGAATAAAACTGCTAATATGAATCAATATGGGGACCTCACCGGCAGTGTACGCTACTACAACTACTTGGTTATTTGGAGATTTGATTTTATTAAAGGATTAGAGTTAAATGAACAATATTTGTATCAACGCATGTTCGCTGTTTCAAATTTTTATCTGAGAAAGTGTCAAATGGCATCACTTGCCTGTTTATCATATAACAGTTTAGTTCAGAGGTTATTATACAACAGTTTAGTTCAGAGGTTATTATACAACAGTTTAGTTCAGAGGTTATCATATAACAGTTTAGTTCAGATGTTATCATATGACAGTTTAGTTCAGAGGTTATCACATAACAGTTTAGTTCAGAGGTTATCATTTAACAGTTTAGTTCAGAGGTTATCATTTAACACTTTAGTTCAGAGGTTATCATATAACAGTTTAGTTCAGATGTTATCACATAACAGTTTAGTTCAGAGGTTATCACAACAGTTTAGTTCAGAGGTTATCATTTAACAGTTTAATTCAGAGGTTATCATATAACAGTTTAGTTCAGAGGTTATTATACAACAGTTTAGTTCAGAGGTTATCATATAACAGTTTAGTTCAGAGGTTATCATATAACAGTTTAGTTCAGAGGTTATCATATAACAGTTTAGTTCAGATGTTATCATTTAACAGTTTAGTTCAGAGGTTATCATATAACAGTTTAGTTCAGATGTTATCATATGACAGTTTAGTTCAGAGGTTATCACATGACAGTTTAGTTCAGAGGTTATCACATAACAGTTTAGTTCAGAGGTTATCATTTAACAGTTTAGTTCAGAGGTTATCATTTAACAGTTTAGTTCACAGGTTATCATTTAACAGTTTAGTTCAGATGTTATCATATGACAGTTTAGTTCAGAGGTTATTATACAACAGTTTAGTTCAGAGGTTATTATACAACAGTTTAGTTCAGAGGTTATTATACAACAGTTTAGTTCAGAGGTTATTATACAACAGTTTAGTTCAGAGGTTATTATATAACAGTTTAGTTCAGAGGTTATCATATAACAGTTTAGTTCAGAGGTTATCATATGACAGTTTAGTTCAGAGGTTATCATTTAACAGTTTAGTTCAGAGGTTATCATTTAACAGTTTAATTCAGAGGTTATCATTTAACAGTTTAATTCAGAGGTTATCATTTAACAGTTTATTTCAGATGTTATCATATAACAGTTTAGTTCAGAGGTTATCATTTAACAGTTTAGTTCAGATGTTATCATTTAACAGTTTAGTTCAGAGGTTATCATTTAACAGTTTAGTTCAGATGTTATCATATGACAGTTTAGTTCAGAGGTTATTATACAACAGTTTAGTTCAGAGGTTATTATACAACAGTTTAGTTCAGAGGTTATCATATAACAGTTTAGTTCAGAGGTTATCATATGACAGTTTAGTTCAGAGGTTATCATTTAACAGTTTAGTTCAGAGGTTATCATTTAACAGTTTAATTCAGAGGTTATCATTTAACAGTTTAATTCAGAGGTTATCATTTAACAGTTTATTTCAGATGTTATCATATAACAGTTTAGTTCAGATGTTATCATATAACAGTTTAGTTCAGAGGTTATCATATAACAGTTTAGTTCAGATGTTATCATTTAACAGTTTAGTTCAGAGGTTATCATTTAACAGTTTAGTTCAGAGGTTACCTGCGTTTCAAATCAGTTTCACGACATCACTGGATAGTTAAATCTTATAGTTCGTAGATCATAAGTCATCTACATTTCCAACCATCCCCGAATTGTTCAACTTTCATTTGTGGCTAGACAAAACTCAGATCTACATGCCTCTAATCTAACAATATGCTAAATTAAACCAACCTAAAGACCCATAACAACTACGTGTGGGATTACACTAACAGGTAACACTAAACCAAATCAAAATAAAGACCCATAACTAGATGCGAGATTACACTAACAGGACACATTAAACCATCTCAAAGTAAAGATCAATAAAAACTAGGGGTAAGATTACACTAACAGGACGCACTAAACCATCTCAAAGTAAAGATCAATAAAAACTAGGGGTAAGATTACACTAACAGGACGCACTAAACCATCTCAAAGTAAAGATCAATAAAAACTAGGGGTAAGATTACACTAACAGGACACACTAAACCATCTCAAAGTAAAGATCAATAAAAACTAGGGTAAGATTACACTAACAGGACACACTAAACCATCTCAAAGTAAAGATCAATAAAAACTAGGGGTAAGATTACACTAACAAGACGAACTAAACCGTCTCAAAGTAAAGATCAATAAAAACTAGGGGTAAGATTACACTAACTGGACACACTAAACCATCTCAAAGTAAAGATCAATAAAACTAGGGGTAAGATTACACTAACAGGACGCACTAAACCATCTCAAAGTAAAGATCAATAAAAACTAGGGGTAAGATTACACTAACAGGACGCACTAAACCATCTCAAAGTAAAGATCAATAAAAACTAGGGGTAAGATTACACTAACAGGACACACTAAACCATCTCAAAGTAAAGATCAATAAAAACTAGGGGTAAGATTACACTAACAGGACGCACTAAACCATCTCAAAGTAAAGATCAATAAAAACTAGGGGTAAGATTACACTAACAGGACGCACTAAACCATCTCAAAGTAAAGATCAATAAAAAACTAGGGTAAGATTACACTAACAGGACGCACTAAACCATCTCAAAGTAAAGATCAATAAAAACTAGGGGTAAGATTACACTAACAGGACACACTGATCCAGCTCGAAGTTAAGACACATAACAATTAGATGTGGGATTATAAAGGTTATATAATTATATATATCTTTTATTGTTATTATTCGAGCTTGTCGAAAGTAATTAATAAAGTATAATTGAAACACCAAATTACATTTCAGCTGAAGTAAAAAATATCTAAATGAATTATAATATAAGGAAGATTATGGTAATAAAACAACAGATATGTGTGGCTTGTAACAATAGATACGTGTGGCTTGTAACAATAGATACGTGTGGCTTGTAACAATAGATATCTGTGCCTTGCATATTTAGTTGTAACAATAGATATGTGTGCCTTGCATATTTAGTTGTAACAATAGATATGTGTGCCTTGCATATTTAGTTGTAACAATAGATATGTGTGCCTTGCATATTTAGTTGTAACAATAGATATGTGTGGCTTGCATATTTAGTTGTAACAATAGATATGAGTGGCTTGTAACAATAGATATGTGTGCCTTGCATATTTAGTTGTAACAACAGATATGTGTGCCTTGCATATTTAGTTGTAACAATAGATGTGTGCGCCTTGCATATTTAGTTGTAACAATAGATGTGTGTGCCTTGCATATTTAGTTGTAACAATAGATGTGTGTGCCTTGCATATTTAGTTGTAACAATAGATGTGTGTGCCTTGCATATTTAGTTGTAACAATAGATGTGTGTGCCTTGCATATTTAGTTGTAACAATAGATGTGTGCCCTGCATATTTAGTTGTAACAATAGATGTGTGCCCTTGCATATTTAGTTGTAACAATAGATGTGTGTGCCTTGCATATTTAGTTGTAACAATAGATGTGTGTGGCTTGCATATTTAGTTGTAACAATAGATATGTGTGGCTTGTAACAATAGATATGTGTGGCTTGTAACAATAGATATGTGTGCCTTGCATATTTAGTTGTAACAATAGATATGTGTGGCTTGTAACAATAGATATGTGTGGCTTGCATATTTAGTTGTAACAATAGATATGTGTGGCTAGTAACAATAGATATGTGTGGCTTGCATATTTAGTTGTAACAATAGATATGTGTGCCTTGCATATTTAGTTGTAACAAAAGATATGTGTGCCTTGCATATTTAGTTGTAACAATAGATGTGTGTGCCTTGCATATTTAGTTGTAACAATAGATATGTGTGCCTTGCATATTTAGTTGTAACAAAAGATATGTGGCTTGCATATTTAGTTGTACAGTAAGACCAGATAAGGGCTATGTAAATATAGAAAAATTACATTTTTGTTTACCATCCAACAAGATGCGAATGTTACAGAGAAGAATAAAACATTAAATTTCCCTCTAAATCTTCTATCAGGATGTATCAACTACACTTTAACCATCTTTACACATTAGGTCACATTAGGTAGTAACAAAACCGAAACCAATACCAATGGAAAAACATAGTTTAAAAGACGTCGATTTTATAAACTGTGTTGATCATGGTACAATTTACAATTCAATGACCTGTAAGATCACGCATCTCTGATATCACTTATATATACACTTATACATACACTTATATATACATTTTCAAAATAAATATTCTTATGTCATTTCTAGACGTTTTCATAAATTATAGACTAAGCTACGACGTGGAACAAAATTCAGAGCTGTATCAGTTTTCTCTGTTTTATATGCAACGACAACTCTGAAAGTGTGTCCAAAGAATTCACACATATTGAGATGCTTACATTACTTCAAAGTTCATCAACAGCAGGCCCCGGCATGGCCAGGTGGTTAAGGCACTCGATTCCTAATCTGAGGCTCACGAGTTCGAATCCCCGTCACGCCAAACATGCTTGTCCTTTTAGTCGTTGGAGCATTTTAATGTCCCGCCCAATCTCACTATTCATTGGTAAATGAGTAGCCCAAGAGTTGGCGGTGGGTGGTGATGACTAGCTGCCTTCCCTCTAGTCTCACGCTGTTAAATTAGGGACGGCTAGTGCAGATAGCCCTCGTATCTTTGCGCGAAATTCAAAAACAAACTTTTAATCAACACCAAGTAGATAAGTGAGAAGATAGGTAGCCCATTATGAAGCTATGCGCTTTACAAAAATCATTAACTATTGCTTAAAAATATCATGTGGTCTTAAAGATAACCTCGTTGTTTGATTATTCATCAAACTGCACAAACGTTTTCAAAACTTATTTATCGTGATTACTAGTAAAGGTAGGCACTGAGAAATAAAACAAGGTAAGAGAAAATAATGAACGTTTTCACCGTAGAAGAGAAAGATCTTTCTAATAATTACATCAATTAGGACAAATGCGACATGTTTGATAAACCATTACAAGTAGATGAACCGCTAGAGAAATCACCGATATATAATAATCCTTTAACTTTTATTACCAAAAGCAGTAAAATGTTTGTACAAAATTAGGGCAAAGAACAAAGAAACCATTGTCTGCATTCACGATTCAAAACGTGAAGGTTGAACCAGCTAAAGACAAAGACATTCTAACTAAAAGCGAGGACTTTTGTCTCCTGCACAGAAAAATAGTTGTCAGTACAAATGAGTTCTTGATATATTTCGCCTGAGGGTTTTTAAAACATTTTAGAGCTGTGTTGTCAAATGTTGTAGGAAAAATACAGGCCGTACAAGGTACTGCAGTGTTGAAGAGCTAAGAATTACCGAGAATAAAATATTTCGTAGTTTGAGAGCTGATTGTTTGTTTGTTTGTTGAATTTCACGCAAAGCTACACGAGGGCTATCTGTGCTAGCCGTCCCTAATTTAGCAGTGTAAGACTAGAGGGAAGGCGGCTAGTCATCACCACCCACCGCCAACTCTTGGCCTACTCTTTAACCAACGAATAGTGGGATTGGCCTTCAAATTATAATGCCCCCACGGCTGAAAGGGCGAGCATGTTTGGCGCGACTGGGATGCGAACCCGCGATCCTCAGATTACGAGTCGAACGCCTTAGCCCATTCCGGGCCTCACATAAGTACAATAAGGTTGTACTTGTCAATCCTACTATTCGTCGGTGAAAGAGTAGCCCAAGAGTTGGTGGTGGGTGGTGATGACTAGTTGCCTTCCCTCTATCCCTACAGTGCTACATTAGGAACGGCTAGCGCAAATACCCCTCGTGTAGCTTTGCGTGAAATTTTGAAACAAGCAAGCAGTTATATAAGTTGGAATAGTTTCAAAATGTATCAGTCGCTTGCAATGACATTTGTTCGCCAGCAAAGTATAACTTGTGTAGTCGGTTTAAAGCTACACAACTTGCTATGTGTGTTCCCTTTAACGAGGGAAATCCAATCCCGGATTTTTACCCTATACTCTCACCTTCCGCTGACTCACCGGTGAACTAGTTTTGTAGACAGTAAGGAGCTCGACTCTCGTTAAATAGATACCTTCTTCAATTCAACGTGAGTACGTAGAGAAACTCGTTGCTGGGCGACAGTCTACGGTTGCTAGTTCCTGCACAATTTTTCAGACACTACTATGTCCTGTTTGTAGAAAACATATGAAAATCTTTACTCGCAGATGGTATTATAGGATACGATGGAATTAAAAAGGTCTATTCTTGTTTACTGCTTGATATAAAAGAGTTTGGGATTTCATCTTTCTTTTATAAGCCTAACAAAAATTTGCTCTTTTCTCTTGTAACTGAGCTTACGAGTTAAAAATTATTTTGTCGAGTTTGTTACAAAAATAAGAATTCTGTGTAACAAGTTTTGGTTTGTTTTTAAATTTCGCGCAAAGCTACACGAGGGCTATCTGCGATATCCGTCCCTAATTTAGCAGTGTAAGACTAGAGAGAAGGCAGCTGGTCATCACCACTCACCGCCAACTCTTGGACTACTCTTTTACAGATAAAGAGTGGGATTGACCGTCACATATAACGCCCCTACGGTTGAAAAGGCGAGCATGTTTGGTATGACGGGGATTCGAATCCGCGACCTTCGATAACGAGTCGAGTTCCTTAAACACCTGGCCATGCAGGGAATATTCTTCTATGTGTCTGTATGTCTATTTTTATGTCTTAAATGAAACCAGTAGTTGAGCTTGTTGTAGGGTTTTGGTGATCAAATACTTGCTGTTTTCAAAGATGGCTAAAGAATCACCTGTGTCTAATTATTATTTAGTCATTAACCAAATATTGATGTTTAATAATAATTATCATATGTTTCGACTATAATCAATTGCAGCTTTCTGCTGCTTGTGATAATAAAAACAGCGAATATGTTGTAATTTCAGAGAACACATGAGACAGACTGTATTTGTTAACAAAAACAGCGGATATGTTGTACTTTCAGGGAAGTTCTGAGATTGACAGTATGTAATTATGAGATAATCGAATCTACTGCCATCTTCAGGAAGTTTCTGATGTAATAATATGAGCAGTAATTTGATCGAGGTTTATAATTGTTGGTGCGCTACCAATATGACTTTAAAAAGAACTTATTTGTTGACTTTCAGGAGAATTATCCAGGTTTTTACAGTTTATTATCAGATAGACGGATATCTTGTTTTTTCATACTTGGTTAATATTTCATGATTTCACTACTAATCTAACTTCTACGAACTGCACTATTTTTCTGTAATGGCGTACTACTGTAAATAGTTCGTTTTACAGAACCTAACTTTTGTTCTCATGAGCTCTGAACTTTTTTTGTTTTTGGTCTGCGTTTCTTCAATGTCCATTCACTGTGTATGTGATAAATGTTCTTGTTATGTGTGTTTCCTGTAACGTCCTGTGTTTAGGAGTTGTATGTGTGTTTTCTGTAACGTTCTGTGTTTAGGAGTTGTATGTGTGTTTCCTGTAACGTTCTGTGTTTAGGAGTTGTATGTGTGTTTCCTGTAACGTCCTGTGTTTAGGAGTAGTATGTGTGTTTCCTGTAACGTCCTGTGTTTAGGAGTTGTATGTGTGTTTCCTGTAACGTCCTGTGTTTAGGAGTAGTATGTGTGTTTCCTGTAACGTCCTGTGTTTAGGAGTTGTATGTGTGTTTCCTGTAACGTCCTGTGTTTAGGAGTTGTGTGTTTCCTGTAACGTTCTGTGTTTAGGAGTTGTATGTGTGTTTCCTGTAGCGTCCTGTGTTTAGGAGTTATAAAAGAGACTCAGTGGTCTTCACGTTTAGGAGTAGGAGCTTATTATCTTCTTCTAGTGTTACTGTTAGCTGAATATCGGAATGTCTACTGTAGAATGATTTATCTGTAGTGTCTGACCTTATAACAAATGTACCTTCTCCAACATTATCTTGGAAATGTT
The DNA here is from genome assembly GCF_004210375.1 of Tachypleus tridentatus. NCBI lineage: Eukaryota > Metazoa > Arthropoda > Merostomata > Xiphosura > Limulidae > Tachypleus > Tachypleus tridentatus. Next base: position 6,079,948 of record NC_134825.1, on the reverse strand, counting down.
CAACTGAAGGTCACTGGACACTAGGGAGTCCTCGGTTAAATTTTCTTGTTGCTGGAACATTAGTTGTGTTTATTTTAGGTAACTAAACACCCTTAGAGAAACACAGTAGAGTTTATTTTGAAAACTAATCACCCTCAGTAATCTTACTAATAACATCTAACGACAAACATCTTATGGAAGTAGAACAGTCTGTAATTTAGTAATCAACCAACCTAACTAAGTAGATTTTAGTGTCTACGTTTAATAATTAATTCGATATGTGGTGAATTAGTGAGAGACAATGATAGTTGATAATTCTTATTCTGAATTTATCTTACAGAAGTTGTAAGATAAGTAAGTCTGGAACAACTTCTTGATTAACCTCGGCCACGTGTGCATGGCTAGGAGTGATGGTTGTTTTAAACAGAGTTCATCCCTTTGTGTGCATGGCTAGGAGTGACGGTTGTTTTTATACAGAGTTCATCCATCTGTGTGCATGGCTAGGAGTGATGGTTGTTTTTATACAGAGTTCATCCCTCTGTGTGCATGGCTAGGAGTGATGGTTGTTTTTATACAGAGTTCATCCCTCTGTGTGCATGGCTAGGAGTGATGGTTGTTTTTTTATACAGAGTTCATCCCTCTGTGTGCATGGCTAGGAGTGATGGTTGTTTTTACCCCGAGTTAATCTCTCTGTGTGCATAGTTAGGGGTGATGGTTGTTTTTACCCCGAGTTCATCTCTCTTTGTGCATAGTTAGGGGTGATGGTTGTTTTTACCCCGAGTTAATCTCTCTGTGTGCATAGTTAGGAGTGATGGTTGTTTTTACCCCGAGTTCATCTCTCTTTGTGCATAGTTAGGGGTGATGGTTGTTTTTACCCCGAGTTTAGCTTTGTGTGTGCATAGTTAGGGTTGATGGTTGTTTTTATACAGAGTTCAGCTTTGTGTTTGTTGTTATAATCTGTTGCTTCGCTCCAAGAGAAATCATTTTACATCGAGAAAAACAACAACAAAACAGTTTTACAATATACTTACACGGTAATTGTTTTAATAACCGATTTTCTGTAATTTAAATTTCAAAAATAATATTTTTTCCCAATCACATTTTTTTTTTTTTTTTTACAAATCTGGAAGAAAACAACTTCCTCAGATCATGTTTATCACAAATATAGCATGAAACGTTTGAGTCATTTTCACAACCACGTGTTGCCATAGCAACAAATAAATAATATTAAAAAGAATAATAATATGTTATTCAGAAATGACACGTTATGGGGTATGTTAACTGTTTATATACTAGTGGTGTGTTTCTCTTGGGTTCTAAAACGATTAATAACACTCACGTCGTGATTGGTCGAAAGAAATTTATAAACAGTAGTTGTCAGCATTTTAAGTACAATAAAATGTAACCCGATTTCAATAAAAACGATTCACTTACGTAAAAGTGGACACGACGTTTTATGAAAAATCTTTATATGATGGAGAAAAATGAATATGATATTTGGATTCAGAGTACAGATATAACATTGTACAGTATTATTGTGGAACGCGTAAAAATTTCAAGACAATAAAACAATCGGAGGCCTGTACAGTAAGTATATTAAACTTTAGGCCTAGTCAATATAATTGTCGTTTCACTCGTATTGCTATAGATTCGTGTGTGGCCTAATGTTAGTTTCACGGATTGTGTGATTCATGGGTTGCGGTTTTATATTTAGAAAACGCTTTCTCCACTTATGGGGTCACTGCTGAGTTATAAAAATAACAGTTTAATCCAACCTTTTGGCCAAACAAGAGCATACTTGGTTGTGTATGTTGCTTTCTATATAGCGTATTAGTTCATACATTTAGGACTGATGTAGGCAAGTACAAATTAGTGTTATTGCTATCAGTGAAATTCAAATAAACTAATTGTATTACAGAAACTGATTGATGTAATTTAATTTATTTCACATAGAATAACAGCAAGATTAATACTCATTTTAATGAAACTTTAAGAACAAAACTATATTCAACTGTTTATTTTAACATACCTTAATGTTATATTTAATTTTATCAACCAAGGTTTCTGTTCACAATTAAATACAAACATTTCGTTGAATGTTTGTTTCAAATATTTAAAATAGTTTATCAGCATTTCTTTGTAACTGAAGAATGGTAAACTTATTACCCAAACATGTTCTATGAAAGTGAGAATGGTAAACTTATTATCCACACATGTTCTATGAAAGTGAGAATGGTAAACTTATTATCCACACATGTTCTATGAAAGTGAGAAGGGTAAACTGATTATCCACACATGTTCTATGAAAGTGAGAAGGGTAAACTGATTATCCACACATGTTCTATGAAAGTGAGAATGGTAAACTCATTATCCACACATGTTCTATGAAAGTGAGAATGGTAAACTCATTATCCACCCATGTTCTATGAAAGTGAGAATGGTAAACTCATTATCCACCCATGTTCTATGAAAGTGAGAAGGGTAAACTGATTATCCACACGTTCTATGAAAGTGAGAATGGTAAACTTATTATCCACACATGTTCTATGAAAGTGAGAAGGGTAAACTGATTATCCACACATGTTCTATGAAAGTGAGAATGGTAAACTCATTATCCACACATGTTCTATGAAAGTGAGAATGGTAAACTCATTATCCACCCATGTTCTATGAAAGTGAGAATGGTAAACTCATTATCCACCCATGTTCTATGAAAGTGAGAATGGTAAACTCATTATCCACACATGTTCTATGAAAGTGAGAATGGTAAACTTATTATCCACACATGTTCTATGAAAGTGAGAATGGTAAACTCATTATCCACACATGTTCTATGAAAGTGAGAATGGTAAACTTATTATCCACACATGTTCTATGAGAAGTGAGAATGGTAAACTCATTATCCACCCATGTTCTATGAAAGTGAGAATGGTAAACTTATTATCCACACATGTTCTATGAAAGTGAGAATGGTAAACTTATTATCCACACATGTTCTATGAAAGTGAGAATGGTAAATTCATTATCCACCCATGTTCTATGAAAGTGAGAATGGTAAACTCATTACCCAAACATGTTCTATGAAAGTGAGAATGGTAAACTTATTATCCACACATGTTCTATGAAAGTGAGAATGGTAAACTTATTATCCACACATGTTCTATGAAAGTGAGAATGGTAAACTCATTATCCACACATGTTCTATGAAAGTGAGAATGGTAAACTCATTATCCACACATGTTCTATGAAAGTGAGAATGGTAAACTTATTATCCACACATGTTCTATGAAAGTGAGAATGGTAAACTCATTATCCACACATGTTCTATGAAAGTGAGAATGGTAAACTTATTATCCACACATGTTCTATGAAAGTGAAAATGTTAAACTCATTATCCACACGTTCTATGAAAGTGAGAATGGTAAACTTATTATCCACACGTGTTCTATGAAAGTGAGAATGGTAAACTTATTACCCAAACGTGTTCTATTAAAGTGAGAATGGTAAACTTATTATCCACACATGTTCTATGAAAGTGACTTGACTTCAACAGGATCCTTTTTTTATCATTGTTCTACGTGGAAACAAAAGCAATCTTAGATTTAGTGAAAACATTGTAAATACAATACTTGGTTCTTTGGCTGCAAGTACTAAAAACTTAAAAAGCACGTGCTAAGAAAGGTCAATTACTTGGTATGAAAAATAATGGTAACTTTTTCTAAATACAAATCAATAGTCTTTTGTGAAGAAATGCCAACATATCAACATATGTTACTTACACATTCTTGTTAAATTTTAAACTCTCGACAGAATCTGAGAACTCAGAACTGTATTTAACACTCTGGAAATTGTTTGTATATTTCATTAAAAATCATTTTAATTAATTAAAATTCTATTATATGAACATTTTAGTTTTACAGGAATGCTGCTTCACACTTAGACAAACCATGAAGAATTTTAGCACGAGAACCAATGAAAAAGTTCGTTTCTTTTTCAAACTGCCTCAGTTATTATTTTGTTAGTAGCGTTTATATTCATGTTGGAACTACTTTTTGTTGACACAGAAGTTCTGTTTACTTTAGGTAATTAAATATCCCTATATAAATAGAGTAATAGCTAGTTAAACAGCCAATTACCTTAAATATCCATTGTGATAACATCTATATTTTACACCTTAAGTAAGTATAACAGTGTCTATATTTTAGTAATTGAGTGCTTTAGATAAGTATAACAGTGTCTATATTTTAGTAATAAAGTGTCTTAGATAAGTATAACAGTGTCAATATTTTAGTAATTAAATATCTTAGATAAGTATAACAGTGTCTATATTTTAGTAATAAAGTGTCGTAGATAATATAGCAGTGTCTATATTTTAGTAATTGAGTGCTTTAGATAAGTATAACAGTGTCAATATTTTAGTAATTAAGTATCTTAGATAAGTATAACAGTGTCAATATTTTATTAATTAAGTATCTTAGATAAGTATAACAGTGTCAATATTTTAGTAATAAAGTGTCTTAGATAAGTATAACAGTGTCTATATTTTAGTAATAAAGTGTCTTAGATAAGTATAACAGTGTCTATATTTTAGTAATAAAGTATCTTAGATAATATAACAGTGTCTATATTTTAGTAATAAAGTGTCGTAGATAATATAACAGTGTCAATATTTTAGTAATGAAGAGTCTTAGATCAAGATCAGTATAACAGTGTCTATATTTTATTAATTAAGTGTATTAGATAATATAACAGTGTTAACATTGTGGTGATTAAACACTTTAGACAAGAACGGTCTGTTGATTAACGTTAATTTTTGTTTATTAAGCAACAGATTTCCTGGCGTTCCAAGTTAATTGAAACAGAAAATAACTACAGATATATTACTGAGATTTAGTAGCAGCGCCAGAGGACGCTGATGTATTGACTACATATTTGTAGTGTAGAATATCCTTATAAAATAAATGTTTAACATGTATAAAGACACATGAGGTTTTTCTTATTTCTTACAGCTATTTTCGCCCCTCCACCAGTAACCCAGAGTCAAATGTGAATGATTAAAACGTTAAAATCCAGGTTTCTGTATTCGTGGTGGAAACAACGCAGACAGCCCATTTGTAGTTATATTTCCTTTGTAAGTTTCAGATTATTTCATTTCACAAATTCAGTTTTGTGATTTAAAATATCGCTGAAATTTGTTAATATATTCTTATTTAAATAGAAATGCAACGTATTGGACCCTCAGGTCTGATAGAACAAGGTGGTTAATTCGCGCGACTGGCAATCTGCGGATCGCGATAGTGTTATTATGGTACGGCTATACCGCTATTCGTTGTCAGCGAGTGATTTAGACCAGTTGTTTTCCCTCCAGTTTATCACTTCAAAATCATGGACGAGCAACATAGACAAACCCTCTAGTGGCTGGGTGTGAAATTCAACAGATAAACATATTTGTCACAAAGTAGGTCGGAATTAAGTGAAAGATATTATAACTATACAATACAAGGTTCGATACCCGTCATGAGAACAGCACAGATAAATCATTGTACACCTTTGTGCTTAAACAACAATATTTTAGTTATAATCCCAGTAGTACATTGTTTTAAACTGCTTAACGTATCAATATACTTCACGAGTGTAAGTCCAGAAATGTTTCGTTGGTTCAATTTTCATGTGATGAAATTGATTTTCTTAAGTTTCTCTTCTTGTAACTGAATACTTACTAGATGTTCGTATTATTGACTAGGCATCACAGTGGTTAAGTTGGTTTACCTCTAGTTAAATCGTTTCTTCTGTGGTTAATTAGGTGTTCATAGTATTGACTAGGTATCACAGTGGTTAAGTTGGTTTTCCTCTAGTTAAATCGTTTCTTCTGTGGTTCTTATAACGGTTCGGTGACATGTTACTTCCCTAGTATATGAGTACCGGTGTATTTTACTGCCAATAAAGGATAGAGTTCCAGAAGTTAATGATTTTATGTTTTTCTGCATGTATAGAACTTCTATTATCGAAATCTTGTAAAAGCAACCACTATGGTGCGCGTGCGTGTGTGTTTTCATATAGCAAAGCCACATCGGGCTATCTGCTGAGTCCACTGAAGGAATCGAACCCCTAATTTCAGCGTTGTAAATTCGTAGACTTACCGCTGTACCAGGGTATATACCGTCGTGTCAAAAAACTTGAACATGAAACTTATAACATTTTTACCCGTGCAAACATGAATAAGGATTTACCCTCTGGTAAAAATCGTTTTTCCCACCAAATCATATAATTACTTCATTAATGTTCAGTTCGATGATTTGTTAAATTCATGTATTTTTTTAGAATAAAGTTGTTCACTGTGCTAGGACATGCTTCGTTAAGAACAAAATTATTTGCCAGCAATGAAACGCATTGACAGTCGCTTACCACAGCAGTCAAATGTCGTGATATATTTCACGACTGACCTTTTATTCCAGTGGTAAATTTAACCTGTCTCATACTCAATCGATTCTGTTCTGATTATTTAAGTTTTCCTATGTGTTTATTCAATCTTTATGTAACTGTGTATCTTAATATCTGATGGAAAATTTAAATAATTACATCTTTAAGTTATGAACTTTATTCAACAAAATATATTCGTTTTCGTTAATAAGTGAGAATTCACACTTAAAGGGCAAGTTAAAGTTCACGTTCCTGCTGTGTGTGTAAAAAGTTTAAAATTTATAAGTCCGAATGACAATACAGATTAACTAGGAATAAGTACAAATTAGGTACACATTTACTGCTGGGATCTAATCCTACAGTCAGGGGTTGCTGATGTATTACAAAGAAAATCTATATTTGTAGTCAATAATATTATTATGAAACTTATGTTTAACACGAACAAAATAACTTTATTATTTCTTCCGTCTAATTTCGCCCTGTGCCCCGGCATGGCCAGGTGGTTAGAGCGCTTCACTCGTAACCTGAGGGTCCAGGTTCGAATCTTCATCCTATCAAAAATGCGGTATGTTGTGATGATAAGATGCCTTCCTTATAGTTTTTCACTTCCAAAATATGAATGACTAGCGCAGATAGCCTTCGTACAGTTTTGCTTCAAATTCAAGACAACCTGTAAACAATATTACGCCTCCCTCCACAGTGACTTAAACCGAACTCAAACCAGCTAATCCGAGTCATGAAAATAAATACTAGATGAGAAGACCTATAAATCATTGATATAATTATGATTCGCTGAACAATTTCTAAAAAAAAAAAAAAAAAAAAGTCCAAAACTCAAGTTTCGTCCATTGAAATTTGACATGTTTGTTCACCAAACAGCGACACATGTTTTAATGGTCGTGTTTAAATATGCAGAAAACAGGTTTAAAGACACAGGTAGGAGCTTCAGAAGTACAGTGAATCTACGATATGACGTTTTCAAGGTCCTAAAGTTATAAACGTATCTTAAACTAAGGACGGGCAGAGAAGCAATAGACTGTGATTTCTAAGCTCCTTTCCTTGATCTTGTCTCATTTCTAGTTCTCGAAAAACATGTATGGCTGGGTGAGTAAACCCGTTTTAGATATTTGCTCTATACCATGATGTAACATTGTTTACTGCAAATCCAAATGACGGACACGTACTTGTATTACTTTTACATATACACGTTCACAAGTGTTAGCAGACGTTAGAATAAAAACCCAAGACAGTTGACCTACTTAAAGATAGCACGATTCGGTTCAGGTACAACAAGATGTTCAAATGAAGCCTATCGATCTTGAAGTAACCGGTTTCACAAGAACTGGTTTCTGTGTAATTACCTTCTTTTTCCGACGCATTTTCACATACACACAAACAAAACAAAAATGTCGGTCGTAAAGTTGGACTTAAATGATTTTTGAGAATGAGATAACTAAAGAAAGGATCAAGGTATTGAGAAACTAACCGGCTCACTATTTCTAATAACAAGACAACTATCATAATATAGAAATACCTTGTAAATGTGTGTTTAGTATATAACTAGTGGACTGGTGTACATTTAATCTATGGGTGTTTCTAACAAGATATAAACACATCTCGTCCCTATACATCTAAATATGAAAACGATTTTAAGATGTTTATTATTATTATTTAACTAGTATCCACTAGAATTCTAAGGCCTACATTGAGTTAAATTGTGATGTCTCACAAAAATAAAGAAAGATTTAGGGTTATTACAATGACGCGCTTTATAAAGGTAGCATGTTTCATAAGTTTCATGACTGTGCATTAAAAAGTGTTATGTTTCACGAGCGTATGTTTATAAACGATACATTACGTTCTTTTCCCTAAAGAGTGGTACGCTTTACAGATAAACGGGAAAGGTATTACCTTCCGCGACTTTATATTGAATGTTGTTGTTTCGTGAATAAATAAATACATTTCACGAACTTATATCAGAAAATCTGATGTGTGATATGACTTTAAAAGTTAAGTTAATTAAAAATTTATGCATACCATCTAATTTCGATATCGATTTTTCTAAAATCTAGGGACAGCCTGAGGTCTTATAAAACAAAAATTCAGGGTTTGAGCCCCGCCATGAGCGCAACGGAAATAGCCCATTTTGTTGCCGTACCGTTGAAACAAACGTTACGTCCCACCATATTTATTAAGGATATACACGCACATCTCGCCATATCTCTTGCTGTAGCTATACAACAGTAAAATTAGTAAACATTAACAAGGTCTATTTTTTGTGTACTCTTGTTTGTCGGACTGGAAAATACACACAAATAGGCAGGGTGTGGCTTAATGCTTTTACCCGGTTGGATTGTGATCTGAACGTTCATGGGACGACAGTGGATACATTATAAGAGTGACAATCATATCCCGCGACTCAGTCAGATAAAAACAAATGTCGAGTAGCAGCCTTCTAGTTTGTCTGTTTAAAATTAGAAAACTATATGTGTAACTGGACAAAAATTCTGCTGTAAACAAGTGCTCGTAAACAGACGTTTGTAAACAGAATCGCTGATTTATAACTAAACCAGTCAGCGAAATTTTGGTGCTTTCAAGCGCGAAAAACAGAAATGTTGTTAGAATGTGTTTTATGATGTTATTTGATGTTTACAGTTAATCTGTAACATGTACAATATAGTGCATAGAGTAGATAATCTGTAACATGTAAAATATAGTGCATAGAGTAGATAATCTGTAACTTGTAAAATATAGTGCATAGAGTAGATAATCTGTAACTTGTAAAATATAGTGCATAGAGTAGATAATCTGTAACATGTAAAATATACTGCATAGAGTAGATAATCTGTAACATGTAAAATATACTGCATAGAGTAGATAATCTGTAACATGTAAAATATACTGCATATTGTTATCAGATTACAGTACAAAGTTTAAAGATGTTTCTCACCTTAGTGAAAGTCGCAGTATCTTGTAACAAAGTTTAAGTGATTTAACTAATGTATTTTTATTAGTTCTAATAGGAATAATTGAATAAAAAAAAGCCCTGATTTAATGAACTGGTTTCAGAATAGCTAATTTAATACATCTAACAAAAAAAAAATGAAATCCCTAAAGACAAGTTAGCTTTTAATGTTTTAATCATACGTTTGAAGTTCGTCAAATAATTAAGCCTATTAATTCAGATCTTCAAAGGGTTCAGTTTGTAAATATTTAAAAAGAACTAATTAAACTTTTGAACTTAATTTTCTCGCAACTGAAAAATAAATCCAGTTAAATTTTTGATACTAGGTGGCAGTGATGACGTATTTGTGGGAATCTAACTTTTAAATCGGGCGAAAGCTTCAGGCAAGTCAAAAACCGTATTTCCAGATAGACCTAACAGACTCGCAAAGAAGGCCGAATTGTACTATACGCTAGTTAATTACGTTTTCTAAGTAGTCGAATATTCAATTAAAATATACCTTGAGCAGTTTACTGTATGTCTATAGTAATAACATATGAGACATTTTAGACAAAATGTCTGCCTAACTTTGAAAGTGTCCCCTTGTTGTTATTTATAATTAAGCAACTGTCCCTTTGAATGAAACACCAAAGTTGTGTTATGGTAAATATAATACTTAGTTTACACTATTTAATATAGATTAATATAATATAAGATGTGTCAAAAATTTCTTAGTAGCTTATTCATGATAGTGACGTCAAAGCAAATAATAGATGACGTCATATTAAGAATCGGACTGAGGTGTGAAAATTTAAACTTTTGACTGGAGTGTATCTGATATTATGGAGTAGAGGTTTCTGATACAGTTGGTAAACTAAAACGTAAACTCTTAATATACCTGCGTATTCTTCCAGCCCAAATTATCTCCTTTACCTCTAGTGGCTCAACGGTAAGTCCGCGGACTTACAACGCCAAAAATTAGGTTTTGATGCCCGTATTACGCACATCATAGTTAGTCTATTGTGTAGCTTAATCACAAATAAAATTATTTGCCACTTCAAAAAAACAAGAACACAAACTGACAGCTGAGCAGTGCGTTTGATTTACTTTTATATGTTCTGCACAAGTTATAAAAAAAATTGAGTTTTCCCATTTTCTTACTAGTTATATGTATGCCATTTTCTAAAATAACCATAATAGAAACCAGTGAGAAACCATAAATCCTCATACATTTACTGAAAACATGACAAAAAAAGCAGTTATGTTAACAGGAGTCAGAGCTGTTAACGTTACTGTACTAAATTAATCGGAAGTCTGATTATCACTTACTGTTGTCGTTGAATAATTTCGTGTGGATGACTTCTGTCTCCCAGATATGTTCTGTCTGCAGCGGGTATCGAAAGCTGAATTTTAGAGTAAAAAAATCCACAGAAATCAAATAGTTAGTACACTGGTAATAACGTAAAATATAAACCACGCCTTTGAAATTAAATATTAATACTAGAAAACTAGTTTCGATACCTTCACGTGACCTCTTGAGTTTTACGCAGTTTTTCGTGAAGATTGTGTAGGGCTGAAGAGAACATATAAAAGTGCTGAATCTAGTTTCTTAGTTTTCATATTAATATATTGATCAAAAATGTGATTTGTATATTTGTTAAACTGCCAATATGCGCAATATTGCGTGTTATACGCAACTACTCGAATACTGCTTTGGACAAACATTTTATAACTGCTAGAACGGATTAATCATAATGGTCTTAAACTTCGATTCTAGTTTAAATGGACCTCAAGTGGATTCATTACGAGTCTAGTATCACGTTATCGCTAAAAAGAAATAAATCCTGCCTTGGTGGCTGTCTGTGCGTTATAAGAGAGACTGTGAAATCCCATTACTAGGTCAGTCAAGAGTAACCCAAGAGATGCCTCCCCTCAAGTCTCTGTGAAGGTCAATCCCACTATTCGTTGGTAAAAGAGTAGCCCAAGAGTTGGCGGTGGGTGGTTGTGAATAACTCCCTTTCTTCTAGTCTTAGACTGCTAAATTATGGACGGCTAGCATAGATAGCCATCGTGTAGCTTTATGCAAAATTCAAAACAAACAAACAAACAAACCGTTACTAAATTGGTTTATAGGAACTTAATGAAATTATTTAAAATTTATATTTATAATAATTTTACACATAAAATTTTCTTAAGATAATAATTTCCATTTTTTTCAAAAACTATTTATTAACATTCTGAATGTTAAAAACATACTTGTTAATTACGTATGCGTGACATAAGACACCAAGATAACGCTAATGTATAATAAAACAACAATGAACAATTGCCTAAATAGGATATTTTGTGTCCCAAATATCTTTGAACCCTCGACATGTCTATAAAAAGCAAACTAGTAACAAATAATATTCGATTTTTTTTACTGTTGTTTTGCAACCGAGTAAGGTATTGACTCAGTATGTTAGAGCCAATACGTATCTTCCATCTTTAAGTTAAACTTGGTATTATAACTGCTTAAGATATACATAGAACAGGCCAATGTTTTACGATAACACAACATAGTCTATACAAAACCGGTCACTAAAACACGCCTTCAAGCAAATGGAAAGCCAATGTGGATGTAGAACATTCAGTATTGTACGTGCCACCAAAACAAACCAAAAAACACGATCCCCTAATTTTGTGACCGAATAACACGGTTCACGGGGGTTGGGAAGTCAGTACTGTTTGTTTGTTCCTAAGCATTCATCAAACTCTAATGTTCACAGGTTGTTAAATGCCACACGTGTGTTTATTAACCATGACTTTGAGAGAGCTTAGGGGCCGATATTCATATCTTGAAGAACGTTATTAGATTCATTAACTAATCGTTAATTTCTAAATAACGTAATATTAATAGTTATAATTAAACTATATTAAACAGTTATAGTGTGATCAGACAATCTTTAAACAAAATGTAATTTAGTTTTACAACACACATCCCATAAACATCACCTACATGGAACTGGAGTGCCCCCTTGTGTCTTTTTTAATCCTTTTCACAATTTGTCAAATAATTCAAAATTGGAAAAAGCGTGAGATGTCCAAATGTTGGTGTTACACTGCGCTGCTTAAGTTATGTAATCAAATAGTTTCAAAGGTTTGACACACTAGAACAACCTGAAGGGTAGCAGAACGTTATGAAATCAAATAGTATCACAAGTTTGATACACTAGAACAACCTGAAGGGTAGCAGAACGTTATGAAATCAAATAGTTTCACAGGTTTGACACACTAGAACCTGAAGAGTAGCAGAACGTTATGAAATCAAATAGTTTCAAAGGTTTGACACACTAGAACAACCTGAAAGGTAGCAGAACGTTATGAAATCAAATAGTTTCAAAGGTTTGACACACCAGAACAACCTAAAGGTGTGACACACTAGAACAACCTGAAGGGAAGCAGAACGTTACTTATGGCCATCGTTATTTTGAATTATGTTACCACAGGGTTATCGGCCATGATCTCTCTCATGAAGATTGAAAATAAACGAAACGTCCAGTAGCTGAGAGAGGTCTGAGTGTCGATATTGGTACCTTTAAAATATTCAACAAATACATATGACTTTCGAATAACATAATATTAAACATTTCAATTAAACAAGATTAACCAATTATCTGATGCTCAGACAAATGTTTAATCTTCTTCACAAGAGCCTAGCTGTCTACATGTCATGATTATTATTACTCGTTCTGAATCATAACTTACTGCTACATAGTGCGCCCTCTCGTGTTGCTTACATTCATTTTACGGTTTGTTAAATCATTCGAAATTATAAAAGTGTTGAGTGTTCAAATGCTGTCGTTAAGCCGTGCTTTGAAAAAAAACCAACAAGAAGTATAAAATGGAACTTCATCAAAGGTGTGACACACTAGAATAGCCTAAAGGTGTGACACACTAGAACAGCCTAAAGGTGTGACACACTAGAACAGCCTAAAGGTGTGACACACTAGAACAGCCTAAAGATGTACAAATATTGTACCGATTGTCATTTTGATCTTCGATAATGTCATCAACATTAAATAGTTAACTATGACCTCCTTCAGGCAGACTCAGAATACTCGTATTTGTCAGTCAGACTCGTAAAACGAACAAGAGAGTTATTTTCCTGGTATTACAAATACAAAGTTAATTAAATGGAACAAATACTGAGCAAGAGGGTGACGTCACCAGCAGCTTAGCAGATGCAGCGTACACAAACCATTATAAAATTTTAAATCGGTAATTTAAATAGTAAATTAATATAATTGAAACGATAAGAAATAGTTGACGGATTAATATTGAATTTATAAATACAGAGGGTTCATGTTTCTTTGCAGGTAAATCCGCACTTACAAATGGTTTGATGTTCCCATAATAAGCTGACGTCAATGTATTCGGCTTCTCTGCTTCTGCGAAACTAATATTTGATTTGTATGTTTGAATATTAATTATGAGAACCTGATATGTTAGTTTGATTCACAAACACCGTTTCGACCCATTCAATGGGTTGACTGGAGTGTGGTAGTTTTATGGTTTATTTTCACTGGAGTGTGGTAGTTTTATGGTTTATTTTTCTTACTGGCTGTCTGTCTTTACGGATGTTTATTCTGTGAAGAATCACTGCGTCATCTGTCTTTATCTTCTTATCCTTCGATCGACTTCTTTCGATTGACGCAAAGAAACCACTAAAAAAAACATTTTTCTCGAAATCCCAAAGCGATTTGACTTAAAATAATAAATCCTTGCACGTTTAGAATTATTTGGTATTACTCACCAGAGAGTGTCTGAAAGATATGGATTAATATTTTACAGCTATTCGTACCCTATTTTGTACCACACAACCAAGTATTACGTACTATCAGTTATTAACTTCCGATCAAAACAAGCTGTCCACTTAGATCAAGCCTGAAAGACAGCCAGTTATAAGTATCACTGATTAAAAACAAAGCACTTACATATATTAGAATGTATTGTTTCGTCAGTTGTTAGATACACTCGCTTTTCGCGATGTTATCGTCCGTAATCCCAAAACATCTCAAGTTGCTCAGGCGTAATTAATTGTTTGTGTACGTCTGCAAGTCTATGAATGTTTGTTAACACAAAGAAGATAAAACTATCACTTATAACCGTGTAACAACTCAACCTTAAAGGCAGTGTTTGTTAATATTCTGTATGTTCACCAGTCTCAAAGAAAGGGTGGATCTCTGCAGTCCATTTTCTAATTTGTTGTCCACATTATACACTAGATAGAATAAGGATGCCTTGTTGCGTCATTTAACAGAAGTGCATATGTCATATCTTCACTTGCAGCAATATCATATTGTATAGCAGACAAGAAATTGAATTAAAACTGTTGGTAATTTTTATACCAGATTTACTGCGGTAAATTATAGGTCAGACAGATTATTTTAAACTGAAGTTCATATGGCACACAGATTGAGTTCAGATCTCACACAGATTATACTGAGCTAGAGTTCATTAGATCTATACGTGTAGATTATACAGATCTACGTCATGCAGGTGAAATTCGTGGAGTTAAAGGTTTATGATTAGGTATTGTAAATGATTATTTCACATGAAAACAAAATACAACGAAAACTGGTGAATTACGTGGTTTCATGCTGTCACTTTATAGCAGGGATTAAAGTACGAATAAGGAATAGTAAGGTAGAATTGTAACTGTTATTTATACTGTCTGAAAACTTTGTTTTATATATAACTGTACGAGAAATTTAATAAAGAAAATCCAGCACTTTAACATAATTTGATACATAAGAAATGATCTAATGAAGTTCAACACCTAACAAGAAATCATATAAACCAGTGATTTCTATGACGATAGAGAGTTACTTCTGCTGTCGGAATCTCTTGCTAAATCCAGAGCAATCTTCCACAATAATCATGGTATTATAAAGCATATAAAAATAGTAAAGATGAAATGAATGTATAACGAAATCTCTAACCTGTTTGGAAACTTCATTTCCTACGAATGTTTGGTTTGTCGCGTCCTAGCTCACTGGAACACGTGCTTGAAGTTGATAGACGTAACTGTTCGTAACACTTTGCATCTTAAATCAACGAAGAAGAAATTGTTAGTTTAGAAAAAAAAAACATTCCCGCGTCATTTATGAATATATTAAAACAGAAAATAAAGTAAGCACGTGAAAAGATCGAAAACATTTTTTTTTTTTTTTCAAAATACTTTTGGGACAAGCAAGTGGTACACTTTGGGTGGGTAATATTAAAGCCAATCGACTCTCTCGAAACCAGGCGGCCGACTGACCCATCTCGTAAAAGAGAGGAAACACGCGATATCCGGGTTGGCTTCCACACGGCAGTTGCGTGTGGCCCTCGTGCGGAGAGTGACGCTACATATTTCAACTGCGAATAAAAAATAAAGCTAAAGAGAGGTAGGTTGTTTCTCTAGTTAAAGAAAACCATGGTTACCATTCAGTTATATAAAACACAATCTTTCACCGCAGGGTTTGGACTAACACAATGTGTTATCTCAAATCCGACAAATTAAACTAGGACACAAACTAGTTTAATGCCACTTTGTTTTGAGTAGCAGGTTATCTCCGAATTTCTTTATAAACCTAGTTTTAAATGAGGGTTCAGCAGACACCCCTATCATGACTTATCCAACAACAACTAAAGGTAACTGAATAGTTAAAATTACTATCACATCGCACTGTGTGTACTTTACATAATTATTACATTCTGTTTCCATGTTGTGCATGTAAAACTATCAAACTAATATACAGTGTTAAAATAATTCATAACTGTCAGAAACATTCTTAACTTCAATTGACCCTTTAGAAACATAATATAGACGGACTCATGTTAACGATGGTAAAACAGTGTTCAGTATTTCACCAAAAGGAGCGTTAAGTGTTTGAACAAAATAGTGTTCAGTATTTCACCAAAAGGAGCGTTAAGTGTTTGAATAAAATAGTGTTACGTATTTCACCAAAAGGAGTGTTAAGTGTTTGAATAAAATAGTGTTACGTATTTCACCAAAAGGAGCGTTAGGTGTTTGAATAAAATAGTGTTCAGTATTTCACCAAAAGGAGCGTTAAGTGTTTGAATAAAATAGTGTTACGTATTTCACCAAAAGGAGTGTTAAGTGTTTGAATAAAATAGTGTTCAGTATTTCACCAAAAGAAGTGTTAAGTGTTTGAATAAAATAGTGTTCAGTATTTTACCAGAAGGAGTGTTAAGTGTTTGAATAAAATAGTGTTCAGTATTTCACCAAAAGAAGTGTTAAGTGTTTGAATAAAATAGTGTTACGTATTTCACCAAAAGGAGCGTTAGGTGTTTGAATAAAATAGTGTTCAGTATTTCACCAAAAGGAGCGTTAAGTGTTTGAATAAAATAGTGTTCAATATTTCACCAAAAGGAGCGTTAAGTGTTTGAACAAAATAGTGTTCAGTATTTCACCAAAAGGAGCGTTAAGTGTTTGAATAAAATAGTGTTACGTATTTCACCAAAAGGAGTGTTAAGTGTTTGAATAAAATAGTGTTACGTATTTCACCATAAGGAGTGTTAAGTGTTTCAATAAAATAGTGTTCAGTATTTCACCAAAAGGAGTGTTAAGTGTTTGAATAAAATAGTGTTCAGTATTTCACCAAAAGTAGTGTTAAGTGTTTCAATAAAATAGTGTTCAGTATTTCACCAAAACGAATGTTAAGTGTTTGAATAAAATAGTGTTCAGTATTTCACCAAAAGGAGCGTTAAGTATCTGAATAAAATAGTGTTACGTATTTCACCAAAAGGAGCGTTTAGTGTTTGAATAAAATAGTGTTACGTATTTCACCAAAAGGAGGGTTAAGTGTTTGCATAAAATAGTGTTCAGTATTTCACCAAAAGGAGCGTTAAGTGTTTGAATAAAATAGTGTTACGTATTTCACCAAAAGGAGGGTTAAGTGTTTGCATAAAATAGTGTTCAGTATTTCACCAAAAGGAGCGTTAAGTGTTTGAATAAAATAGCGTTACGTATTTCACCAAAAGGAGTGTTAAGTGTTTGAATAAAATAGTGTTCAGTGATTCACCAAAAGGAGTGTTAAGTGTTTGAATAAAATAGTGTTCAGTATTTCACCAAAAGGAGTGTTAAGTGTTTGAATAAAATAGTGTTCAGTATTTCACCAAAACGAGTGTCAAGTGTTTGAATAAAATAGTGTTACGTATTTCACCAAAAGGAATGTTAAGTGTTTGAATAAAATAGTGTTCAGTATTTCACCAAAAGGAGTGTTAAGTGTTTGAATAAAATAGTGTTACGTATTTCACCAAAAGAAGCGTTAAGTGTTTGAATAAAATAGTGTTCAGTATTTCACCAAAAGGAGCGTTAAGTGTTTGAATAAAATAGTGTTACGTATTTCACCAAAAGGAGTGTTAAGTGTTTGAATAAAATAGTGTTACGTATTTCACCAAAAGTAGTGTTAAGTGTTTGAATAAAATAGTGTTCAGTATCTCACCAAAACGAGTGTTAAGTGTTTGAATAAAATAGTGTTCAGTATTTCACCAAAAGGAGCGTTAAGTATCTGAATAAAATAGTGTTACGTATTTCACCAAAAGGAGCGTTTAGTGTTTGAATAAAATAGTGTTACGTATTTCACCAAAAGGAGGGTTAAGTGTTTGAATAAAATAGTGTTACGTATTTCACCAAAAGGAGTGTTAAGTGTTTGAATAAAATAGTGTTCAGTATTTCACCAAAAGGAGCGTTAAGTATCTGAATAAAATAGTGTTACGTATTTCACCAAAAGGAGCGTTTAGTGTTTGAATAAAATAGTGTTACGTATTTCACCAAAAGGAGGGTTAAGTGTTTGAATAAAATAGTGTTACGTATTTCACCAAAAGGAGTGTTAAGTGTTTGAATAAAATAGTGTTCAGTATTTCACCAAAAGGAGTGTTAAGTGTTTGAATAAAATAGTGTTACGTATTTTACCAAAAGGAGTGTTAAGTGTTTGAATAAAATAGTGTTCAGTATTTCACCAAAAGGAGTGTTAAGTGTTTGAATAAAATAGTGTTCAGTATTTCACCAAAAGGAGCGTTAAGTGTTTGAATAAAATAGTGTTACGTATTTCACCAAAAGAAGGGTTAAGTGTTTGAATAAAATAGTGTTACGTATTTCACCAAAAGAAGCGTTAAGTGTTTGAATAAAATAGTGTTCAGTATTTCACCAAAAGGAGTGTTAAGTGTTTGAATAAAATAGTGTTCAGTATTTCACCAAAAGGAGCGTTAAGTGTTTGAATAAAATAGTGTTACGTATTTCACCAAAAGGAGGGTTAAGTGTTTGAATAAAATTGTGTTCAGTATTTCACCAAAAGAAGGGTTAAGTGTTTGAATAAAATAGTGTTACGTATTTCACCAAAAGGAGTGTTAAGTGTTTGAATAAAATAGTGTTCAGTATTTCACCAAAAGGAGCGTTAAGTATCTGAATAAAATAGTGTTATGTATTTCACCAAAATGAGCGTTTAGTGTTTGAATAAAATAGTGTTACGTATTTCACCAAAAGGAGGGTTAAGTGTTTGAATAAAATAGCGTTACGTATTTCACCAGAAGGAGTGTTAAGTGTCTGATTGAAATAGTGTTCAGTATTTCACCAAAAGGAGTGTTAAGTGTTTGAATAAAATAGTGTTCAGTATTTCACCAAAAGTAGTGTTAAGTGTTTGAATAAAATAGTGTTCAGTATCTCACCAAAACGAGTGTTAAGTGTTTGAATAAAATAGTGTTCAGTATTTCACCAAAAGGAGCGTTAAGTATCTGAATAAAATAGTGTTACGTATTTCACCAAAAGGAGCGTTTAGTGTTTGAATAAAATAGTGTTACGTATTTCACCAAAAGGAGGGTTAAGTGTTTGAATAAAATAGTGTTACGTATTTCACCAAAAGGAGTGTTAAGTGTTTGAATAAAATAATGTTCAGTATTTCACCAAAAGGAGCGTTAAGTATCTGAATAAAATAGTGTTACGTATTTCACCAAAATGAGCGTTTAGTGTTTGAATAAAATAGTGTTACGTATTTCACCAAAAGGAGGGTTAAGTGTTTGAATAAAATAGTGTTCAGTATCCAAAAGGAGCGTTAAGTATCTGAATAAAATAGTGTTACGTATTTCACCAAAATGAGCGTTTAGTGTTTGAATAAAATAGTGTTACGTATTTCACCAAAAGGAGGGTTAAGTGTTTGAATAAAATAGTGTTCAGTATTTCACCAAAAGGAGCGTTAAGTATCTGAATAAAATAGTGTTACGTATTTCACCAAAAGAAGGGTTAAGTGTTTGAATAAAATAGTGTTTAGTATTTCACCAAAAGGAGCGTTAAGTGTTTGAATAAAATAGTGTTCAGTATCCAAAAGGAGCGTTAAGTATCTGAATAAAATAGTGTTACGTATTTCACCAAAATGAGCGTTTAGTGTTTGAATAAAATAGTGTTACGTATTTCACCAAAAGGAGGGTTAAGTGTTTGAATAAAATAGTGTTCAGTATTTCATCAAAAGGAGCGTTAAGTATCTGAATAAAATAGTGTTACGTATTTCACCAAAAGGAGCGTTAAGTGTTTGAATAAAATAGCGTTACGTATTTCACCAGAAGGAGTGTTAAGTGTCTGATTGAAATAGTGTTCAGTATTTCACCAAAAGGAGTGTTAAGTGTTTGAATAAAATAGTGTTCAGTATCTCACCAAAACGAGTGTTAAGTGTTTGAATAAAATAGTGTTCAGTATTTCACCAAAAGGAGCGTTAAGTATCTGAATAAAATAGTGTTACGTATTTCACCAAAAGGAGCGTTTAGTGTTTGAATAAAATAGTGTTACGTATTTCACCAAAAGGAGGGTTAAGTGTTTGAATAAAATAGTGTTACGTATTTCACCAAAAGGAGGGTTAAGTGTTTGAATAAAATAGTGTTACGTATTTCACCAAAAGGAGTGTTAAGTGTTTGAATAAAATAGTGTTCAGTATTTCACCAAAAGGAGCGTTAAGTGTTTGAATAAAATAGTGTTCAGTATTTCACCAAAAGGAGCGTTAAGTGTTTGAATAAAATAGTGTTACGTATTTCACCAAAAGAAGGGTTAAGTGTTTGAATAAAATAGTGTTACGTATTTCACCAAAAGGAGCGTTAAGTGTTTGAATAAAATAGTGTTCAGTATTTCACCAAAAGGAGTGTTAAGTGTTTGAATAAAATAGTGTTCAGTATTTCACCAAAAGGAGGGTTAAGTGTTTGAATAAAATAGTGTTACGTATTTCACCAAAAGGAGTGTTAAGTGTTTGAATAAAATAGTGTTCAGTATTTCACCAAAAGGAGCGTTAAGTATCTGAATAAAATAGTGTTACGTATTTCACCAAAAGGAGTGTTAAGTGTTTGAATAAAATAGTGTTCAGTATTTCACCAAAAGGAGGGTTAAGTGTTTGAATAAAATAGTGTTACGTATTTCACCAAAAGGAGTGTTAAGTGTTTGAATAAAATAGTGTTCAGTATTTCACCAAAAGGAGCGTTAAGTATCTGAATAAAATAGTGTTACGTATTTCACCAAAATGAGCGTTTAGTGTTTGAATAAAATAGTGTTACGTATTTCACCAAAAGGAGGGTTAAGTGTTTGAATAAAATAGTGTTCAGTATCCAAAAGGAGCGTTAAGTATCTGAATAAAATAGTGTTCAGTATTTCACCAAAAGGAGCGTTAAGTATCTGAATAAAATAGTGTTACGTATTTCACCAAAAGAAGGGTTAAGTGTTTGAATAAAATAGTGTTTAGTATTTCCCCAAAAGGAGCGTTAAGTGTTTGAATAAAATAGTGTTCAGTATCCAAAAGGAGCGTTAAGTATCTGAATAAAATAGTGTTACGTATTTCACCAAAATGAGCGTTTAGTGTTTGAATAAAATAGTGTTACGTATTTCACCAAAAGGAGGGTTAAGTGTTTGAATAAAATAGTGTTCAGTATTTCACCAAAAGGAGCGTTAAGTATCTGAATAAAATAGTGTTACGTATTTCACCAAAAGGAGCGTTAAGTGTTTGAATAAAATAGCGTTACGTATTTCACCAGAAGGAGTGTTAAGTGTCTGATTGAAATAGTGTTCAGTATTTCACCAAAAGGAGTGTTAAGTGTTTGAATAAAATAGTGTTCAGTATCTCACCAAAACGAGTGTTAAGTGTTTGAATAAAATAGTGTTCAGTATTTCACCAAAAGGAGCGTTAAGTATCTGAATAAAATAGTGTTACGTATTTCACCAAAAGGAGCGTTTAGTGTTTGAATAAAATAGTGTTACGTATTTCACCAAAAGGAGGGTTAAGTGTTTGAATAAAATAGTGTTACGTATTTCACCAAAAGGAGGGTTAAGTGTTTGAATAAAATAGTGTTACGTATTTCACCAAAAGGAGTGTTAAGTGTTTGAATAAAATAGTGTTCAGTATTTCACCAAAAGGAGTGTTAAGTGTTTGAATAAAATAGTGTTACGTATTTTACCAAAAGGAGTGTTTAGTGTTTGAATAAAATAGTGTTCAGTATTTCACCAAAAGGAGCGTTAAGTGTTTGAATAAAATAGTGTTCAGTATTTCACCAAAAGGAGCGTTAAGTGTTTGAATAAAATAGTGTTACGTATTTCACCAAAAGAAGGGTTAAGTGTTTGAATAAAATAGTGTTACGTATTTCACCAAAAGGAGCGTTAAGTGTTTGAATAAAATAGTGTTCAGTATTTCACCAAAAGGAGTGTTAAGTGTTTGAATAAAATAGTGTTCAGTATTTCATCAAAAGGAGTGTTAAGTGTTTGAATAAAATAGTGTTCAGTATTTCACCAAAAGGAGCGTTAAGTATCTGAATAAAATAGTGTTACGTATTTCACCAAAATGAGCGTTTAGTGTTTGAATAAAATAGTGTTACGTATTTCACCAAAAGGAGGGTTAAGTGTTTGAATAAAATAGTGTTACGTATTTCACCAAAAGGAGCGTTAAGTATCTGAATAAAATAGTGTTACGTGTTTCACCAAAATGAGCGTTTAGTGTTTGAATAAAATAGTGTTACGTATTTCACCAAAAGGAGGGTTAAGTGTTTGAATAAAATAGTGTTACGTATTTCACCAAAAGGAGCGTTAAGTATCTGAATAAAATAGTGTTACGTGTTTCACCAAAATGAGCGTTTAGTGTTTGAATAAAATAGTGTTACGTATTTCACCAAAAGGAGGGTTAAGTGTTTGAATAAAATAGTGTTCAGTATTTCACCAAAAGGAGCGTTAAGTATCTGAATAAAATAGTGTTACGTATTTCACCAAAAGAAGGGTTAAGTGTTTGAATAAAATAGTGTTTAGTATTTCACCAAAAGGAGTGTTAAGTGTTTGAATAAAATAGTGTTACGTATTTTACCAAAAGGAGTGTTTAGTGTTTGAATAAAATAGTGTTCAGTATTTCACCAAAAGGAGCGTTAAGTGTTTGAATAAAATAGTGTTCAGTATTTCACCAAAAGGAGCGTTAAGTGTTTGAATAAAATAGTGTTACGTATTTCACCAAAAGAAGGGTTAAGTGTTTGAATAAAATAGTGTTACGTATTTCACCAAAAGGAGCGTTAAGTGTTTGAATAAAATAGTGTTCAGTATTTCACCAAAAGGAGTGTTAAGTGTTTGAATAAAATAGTGTTCAGTATTTCATCAAAAGGAGTGTTAAGTGTTTGAATAAAATAGTGTTCAGTATTTCACCAAAAGGAGCGTTAAGTATCTGAATAAAATAGTGTTACGTATTTCACCAAAATGAGCGTTTAGTGTTTGAATAAAATAGTGTTACGTATTTCACCAAAAGGAGGGTTAAGTGTTTGAATAAAATAGTGTTACGTATTTCACCAAAAGGAGCGTTAAGTATCTGAATAAAATAGTGTTACGTGTTTCACCAAAATGAGCGTTTAGTGTTTGAATAAAATAGTGTTACGTATTTCACCAAAGGAGGGTTAAGTGTTTGAATAAAATAGTGTTACGTATTTCACCAAAAGGAGCGTTAAGTATCTGAATAAAATAGTGTTACGTGTTTCACCAAAATGAGCGTTTAGTGTTTGAATAAAATAGTGTTACGTATTTCACCAAAAGGAGGGTTAAGTGTTTGAATAAAATAGTGTTCAGTATTTCACCAAAAGGAGCGTTAAGTATCTGAATAAAATAGTGTTACGTATTTCACCAAAAGAAGGGTTAAGTGTTTGAATAAAATAGTGTTTAGTATTTCACCAAAAGGAGCGTTAAGTGTTTTAATAAAATAGTGTTCAGTATCCAAAAGGAGCGTTAAGTATCTGAATAAAATAGTGTTACGTATTTCACCAAAATGAGCGTTTAGTGTTTGAATAAAATAGTGTTACGTATTTCACCAAAAGGAGGGTTAAGTGTTTGAATAAAATAGTGTTCAGTATTTCACCAAAAGGAGCGTTAAGTATCTGAATAAAATAGTGTTACGTATTTCACCAAAAGGAGCGTTAAGTGTTTGAATAAAATAGCGTTACGTATTTCACCAGAAGGAGTGTTAAGTGTCTGATTGAAATAGTGTTACGTATTTCACCAAAAGGAGTGTTAAGTGTCTGAATGAAATAGTGTTACGTATTTCAACAAAAGGAGTGTTAAGTGTCTGAATGAAATAGTGTTACGTATTTCAATGAACACCGTATGGGGTGTTTCAGTAAAAATAGGTTTAAGTATTTAAGTATTTCAGAAATAGCGTTGAGTGTTTCAGTGTAACGTCTTGTAAGATAACATATTACATCGAAACTTGTACCTTTACAATAAAATATTACGAAGTGCTCAGTAAATATATGTAGTAAGTGTTTGATAACAATAATGTTAAATGTTTAGTATTTTCAATGAAAATATGCGTTAATGATTTCAGAAAAAAGTATTGTTCCATTAAACAATAAGGTAAGTGACATAAATAATATATAGGATAATTGGATATTGTGCGCATAGTGAGAGACATTGTTCTAGTGGAACCATAGACAGAGCAGGAATAGCAGGTCTGAAAGCTTTAATGGACCAAAAGAGGGAGTTACGTTCCTTAAAAGTTATCGAACATTCAGAAAAAGTTGTCAAGTGATTATAACATTTATACACCTCACGAGAAATTATTTTATCACGTTGTATATTTCAGGCCATAAAATATCGTAAGTCACGTCTTGTGACTGCTAAGTATAGCTAGAAACCTGTGTATTTCTAAAGGCTTATTTTATGATTCGCCGGAGTACAGCTGGAAACCAGGAACCTATTTCAACACTAACTTTGTGTCTAGAAGTTCTTTTAGATTATAGACTGATGGAGGGTTTCCGGGTTAACGTTTAAAAAGAAGGTTAGCATTAGTCTGATACTGAAGATAAAGAGTTGGCTGATATCAGAATTAATAATTAAAATTATCTTCTGTACTCTATGCACTATATTTTACATGTTACAGATTATCTACTCTATGCACTATATTTTACATGTTACAGATTATCTGCTCTATGCACTATATTTCACATGTTACAGATTATCTGCTCTATGCACTATATTTCACATGTTACAGATTATCTACTCTATGCACAATATTTTACGTTAGAGATTAACTGTAAACATCAAATAATAATTTATTGCCTTTTTAAAACCAACTAAAACTGTTACCTACATACTTCGTAAATGAACTGTTCCAGTTTGTTTATTAAGTTCAGTCCGTTCGGTTCATATGTAAATCAATACAGCACCAAGCGGTTAATCTATTATTGTTTCAAACAATAGACTATTGTGTCAACTAATTGTATATTTAACATAATAAAATTTTATTATGTCCAGTAATTGACACAATTTAGGACAAAAAGACTTTTATATCTTGCAACTAGCACTATTTTATTCAATGGAAATTGATTACGTGATGTAATTTGTTCTCTTTGGTAAAAGGAACTGATGTCACATCCTGTACGTGGCTCTTTTTGGTGCAAGTTTGTTTGTTGCTTGAATTTCGCGCAAAGCTACACGAGGACTATCTGCACAAACCGTCTCTAATTGAACAATGTGAGACTAGAGAAAAGGCAAGTAGTCATCAACACCCACCGCTAACTCTTGAACTACTCTTTTATCAACGAATAGTGGGATTGATCCACACTTTATAACCTCCCCACGGCTGAAAGGGCGAGCATGTTTGGGGTAAGGGGGATTTGAACCCGCGACCCTCGGAATACGAGCCTGGCGACCTAACGACCTGGCAATGTTGGGCCTAACGAAAAGGAAGTTAGATCCGGCCTATTTGGTGCACAAAACAAGAGTAACTGTCATCTTCTGTAACTGTCTTCATCTGGTACAAGGTGGTTTTGTTTCGTCATACCATTGACACTATTTTGTATAAGAGGATTCTTATTCTTCTATCGTTTGTTCTCTTTGGTGCAAGGAAAGATTATTAATTAATCAAACTACCATTATGTTTACAAAGATATTGTGTTTTGCATTTTGTATTAGTTACTGAAAAGGAATTTTAAAATAACCTCCAAACAGTGCGATCTTACGCAAGATAATGTTCTTAAATGTTCCAGTTGGCACTGTTTTTTGTAATGACACTATCTTGGAATATCGTTTTTCTCTATCCTGCATCTGGAACTATTTAGTGGAAAGGAATTTTAAAATGTCCTACAATTGGTACTATTTGCCGTCAATAAATTGTGTAATATTTTGTAACTGGTTGTCCAACAACAAATGTCGGAATTCTCACGATGACATTTAGGAGCCGAATATTGAGTAACTTATCATTGGTTTGTTTAATTCAATGTTTCTCGCTTACAAGATGTTTTAATTGTCTGCCGTTTCAACTTTACTCAGAGTAAATTTCACATCCCCCAAGGCAGCATGGACTTTCGTCTAATTTTTCTCTACGACCACGAAGGTCGTGGGAGGAAACCATCTTTAGATGAAACACATTAAGGGAAGCAGTTGAGACAGGCCCTCACACAACAGTACGTGAGCTTGCAGAAATGTTCGGCACAAGCAAATCAATTATTGCCAACCACTTGAGTTCGAACGGAAAGACGAAAAAGTTGGATAAATGGGTTCTGCATGAGCTGACCGAAGATCGACAAAATCGGCATTATCAGACCTGTCAAGGATGACGCTCCAAAAATTGAACGAATTGGGAATTGAGATTCTGCCTCATCCACCTTATTCCCCAGACCTTTTCCCTACAGATTTTTATTATTTCAAGCACTTTGACAACGTTTTAAACAATAAACACTTTCAAAACCAGACAGCTGTATAAGAAACTTTCAGGGAGTTCATTGACCATAGAAATTCTGATTGCTACAGCAGGGATATAAGCAGCATCGTTACATGTTGGTAAAAGTGTGTTGAAGCAAATGATGCTTACTTTGATTACAGCATGTTTTACAACACTGGTTTATACTTTACCAAACTGCGCAGTTCAAAAACGACATTTATATCTAGACAACCTAATACAAGGTTATGTTCTGTAAGAAGCAACACTTCGTTTAAGATAATATTGTTTTTCTTTTAAATAACATAATTTATTCAAGAAATAGTTTATTCTGCAATTATTACTATGTTTTTCAACAGAATTCTGCAATGATCTGATAATGACACTATTCGTTGCAAGGGTTTCGTCATTCCTGGTTAATATTCTGTACAATAAGATTTGTTTCATTTTGTAACTGACATTTGTTTCTGTACAAAATATTTTTATATCCTGCGAATAATATTAGCTGGTGTTTTTATGTTCCGATAACCAGTAATATTTTATACAAGAAAATTCTTTCATGTATTGCAAATGGTACAAAAAATCTTACATTACTATATGTTGATGCATTTTGTATCCTACAACCGCATCTATTTTGTTTAAGTGCATTAAGCCTTTCAAATAATACTCTTTGGCGCAATGGAATTGTGTTGAGCCTAACATCTGGCATTGTTTTGTGCAAAGGAATTTTCTTTGTTCTGAAATTAGCACCATTTACTGTACGTGTATTTCACATTTTCTAAAACCGACACCATTTACTGTAAGGGTATTTCATCTTCTTCTATAACTGGAACCATTTACTGTAAGGGTATTTCATCTTCTTCTATAACTGGAACCATTTACTGTAAGGGTATTTCATCTTTTTCTATAACTGGAACCATTTACTGTAAGGGTATTTCATCTTCTTCTATAACTGGCACCATTTACTGTAAGGGTATTTTCTAATTTCCCGAAACTGGCACAATTTGTGCAAAGGAACTATGTTATAATCTGTAATATGTATAAGGATTTTTATATCACCCAGTTCTCACTTAAATGATATCATAAATATACTGAGCTTACAGTGAATATTTCAAGATCTGGTTATTCTAACACAATGTTTTATACCCTATTTCATATTCTATTATCAGACAATATAAAGAATTAATCCAACAAAGTCTTAAGAGAATAAAACTTCTTGTGTGTTTTGTGATTTAAATTATGAATATCCATGAAAACCAAGAGAAAACATAATTTATAATGATTCTTTATTTTACTTTTTTATCGATACATATATTTGATCCTAGCTATAAAGACGAATTTTACAAAACATCAAAGTTACTAGATAGACTGACATATAAACCTATTAATAACATAAAAAAGCTATATATCAGTTTACTGTTTACATATTATTCTAATTATCCGTGAACCTGACAATGACCGAAGAAGGTCGAAACGTTGTTCGCTCCTCTATATAGTTCTTTCTCTATCCATACCAGTCGTTTTTACCTATATAACATCCTAATTAGTTCATTGTCTGCGAAACTTCTCGTAGTTTGTTATTATATAAATTCAACATGTGGAAACGTTGTGTAGTTTCACAGATGTTTTTCCCAAGTACATTTGTTATAATAGATAGAACTAATGTACCAGCAGATTAACTAATGTACCGTACCAGCAAATTAACTAAAGTACCAGCAGATTTTATTATTAACAAAAGTTCCAATTTCTCTTTCTCGTTACTCCTAGCAGCGATACAAATATGCTTCTATTTACTTCATTTCGATTTAAATATATTCTATATTCTCTCCGTCGCTAGTGTATAACTGAATATAATTAAAACTTATAGGTTCTCTAACATTTCTTTTTCCTTCTGTATTATTTAGATGAAGATTTCACTCCCTGGGTTTTTGATTGGTGACAGTTTTCGCTATGACAACATTATGTGTTTATTTGTTTATTCCTATAATATATATATACATACACACACATGCAACTGACAAACCAAAGTAACTGTATAACACCACCAAGTTCAAATAGTGCTACAATGAATAATGAGTTAAAAATTAGAAGGATATAATTAACAAAGATTACACGACTCTAAACAAAACTATATTAATATTAATTAATTTACATTACTATAATAAACCCTGATGAAAGTTAACAATTAGTTTATATTAATATCTATCAAACTGTTTTCGTGAGACGAGTTAGTCTGCACAACTAATGTGTGTTGTCATTTCACAGAAACTGAATTTCAGACTTTTTTGAAATAAATATTATGTTTTATGTTTTTTAAAGAGCGTTTCACTTTTTAAAAACAAATGTCATGTATGTTTTAAAGAACGTAAATTTCACACTCTTTGAAATAAATATTATTTTATCTATTTCTAAAGAGCGTAGCGTTCACACTTTTTGAAATACCATCAGATTTTTGAAACAAACAACAGTAAAGTTTCATTATGTTTGTTCTGTTGTCACATGAACAATAATTATTTATTGGGTTCTTTACTAGATTATATTAGAGATTATTTGTAAATGTAAATTTGTGATTTTAAATACCAGAAACTTTTAAGGAAAAGGCTGTTTTGTTTTTCGTGCAAACCTACATCAGTGTAAGACTAGAGGGAAAGCAACTAGTCATCACTGCCCTCCGCCAACTCTTGAGTCACTATTTTATCAACGAATAGGAGGATTGACCGTGACATTATAATGCCCCCACAGCTGAAAGGGCGAGCATGTTTGACGCGAAAGAGATTCGAACCCGCGACCTTCAGATTACGAGTTGAACGCCTTAACCACTTGGCTGTGCCGGGCCCTAATGAAAATAAAAACAAAAATAATTTTCTTTTGTATGTATAGTTTTATATATATTTCATGTCTTATGTATACATGTAATGCGATATGCATCCTTATAGCTAGATTTTACGATACTGTAAATCGAGCATTCTCTGTAACATGTATGCATGTTGGAACTAACCTCTGGCATTGGGAACTGTATCTTAGTAAAACTAAAACAAAGATTTTGGTTAATAAAAAACAAATTGTACATGATTTTTGAGCATTAAGTACAGTAATAGATTTTAGGACTAAATTAGGTCAAAATATTTGACTTTTTCTCTATTCTCGTTTCTTCTCATATCAAAATGAATTAGCTTACGTTATATTACACCAACTAGGGTGGGTATGGCATGGCCAAGTGGTTAAAGACACTCGACTCGCAATTTGAAAGTCTCAGGTTCGAATCACCGTCACATCAAACATGCTCACCCTTTCACCCGTGGGGACATTATAATGTGATGCTCAATCCCATTATTCATTGGTAAAAGAGTAACCCAAGAGTTGACGGGGGGGTGGTGATAATCATTTGCCTTCTATCTAAATCTTACATTGCTAAATTAGGGAAGACTAGTGCAGATAACCCTCGTGGAGCTTTGCGTGAAATTGAAGAAACAGACAGCGATGCATACTTAACAAGGATAAAGACTATTTATTTAGCACTCAAAGCGGTCTGTTTGTAGCATGTTCGTATGGAAACATTTCATTTGTTAACAGAAGTAAAAGTACTTATTTTTACTGACTTCTGTCGCTGGTTATATCTTAGTGCCATATTTTTCTATAATATAAACATTGCTTTAACTAAACGAATTGGGACACATCATGAACAAAGGTCGTTACGTATCCATTGAGGTCTCTTTGTTAAAATATCCTATAGACAAACTTATAGGAAAAGAAATTTAAAAAAAAAGTAAAACTTCCAAGTATAGAACATAGAACATAACTACTTTTATCCATTTTAATAAATTCTTACGGACGCTTCATTCAGTTACAGGAACTTTTTTCAACCTTCCTAATGAGATTTTCATAAGCGTTTGTTTGTTATCGATCGGCCATTTTTATTTAAATATGGTGCGTCAGTTTGGACAAAACGTTGGGAAGAAAAGAACATTTAAACATACTGAAAAAGTGACAAATTCATTAGCTCTAAAAATGACATGAAACAAGAACATAATACAACTACATTACAACCAGAACGGTAGTTTAAATAAACACTTCTAAATAACACTTTACTAATGCACATTTGTGACTTCATCGCACTATCCTATTTACAAATATTTACAGATGACTCACGTCTGAACAGATAGCTTGTTATTAATCAGATACTCAAAATCTTTTCTAAAATTAGAACACTTCAAGAACATAAAGATACTTTCAATGAAACTTCACCTTACCACCCCATTGTAGATGAAATTCTATATAAACTTACAAAATTACGTGCACCACAGCCTGAACAAATTTGAGGAGAAACAGCTCACTTAAGAATACTTTATATTTTAGCGTTATAAATAAAAAATGCGTCCTGTTATATGTAGAATTAGTGTGTTACAGATGAGAAAAATTCCCGGCAAATATGGATTTTATTTTTATATTAAGCCTCACAGAAATTGTTACTTGTTTACTCTGTTTTCTAAAAGCAGTCCTTATACTTAATACTGCATTCTCAAGATGCCAGTGAACATTTCTATAATCATTCAACTTGTTCGACTAAAACAGTGCTTTATTAACACCACGTATTCCGCGTATCAAACAAAACGTTCCACCAATCACGATGCCTTCACCAATTCCAAACGAACTTGTGGAATTTCGTGACTTGTCGGTTGTCACCATTTTTTAATCTATACTGATTTACAAGTGTTTAATGAAAGTCTTTCTCGAGTATATGCGAGTCAGACAGATTGTTCGATAAGGTGTCTACCGGGTAAATAGAAATCCTTTTCTTTTTATGGTAGCAGTACGTGCAAGAATGATACTCTTAAAAAACATTAGAAATCCATGATTGAGCTGGACGACTACGTTAACCCTAATCAAATATTAAACAAGATATTCTTTCCCTCTTAATAATCACATTAAATTATTTTATATCTTTAAATCAATATAAATACGCTAATCAGAAAGCTTAAATGATAAATCGCCAAATATCGAAATGAGATTGGCTAACGTATTGGAAAAGTATTAGGATAAAATAAAAACAACAACAAGAAACGTGTATTGGTAAATTGGGAGAGTTAGTTCACAATTACTAAATTCCGCTTATCTGGAAACTTGCTTACCTAAAGCTCTGTGAAATGTATCATAAGAACCAAACATCCAGTAAGAATAAACTACAGAAAGGTATAGATTGGTATTGATTTAAACACGTGGTAACAAACAAACAGGTTGAGTACAATAAAATATTGTTTTCACCGTGAGTGTCTAAAAATCCTTCTGAATTACCTACTACAGTTTAAAATGACACGAACGAATTAGAAAAAAAAATCAAATTACCATTGGTAAAAGTGACCTTAAAGCGTAGCTACTTTCAATACCACTTTCAACTTTTGAGAATGCGGACATTCAGTTATACTAATTAGTAGGACGTGTTTGAATTCTTAAATTCAAAAATCATCGCTTCTGATCAATATACATATATAGTTGTACACATCACGTTTCCTAGGAAACATTCATAAAGTAACTATCTAGGCCTATATCACCAACATGGCAATAGATCGTGTGAAACACATTACACTGATCAAAGTGAACAATAGTAAAATATACACCAATAACCACGTGTTTATTAATCATTGTCTGTTAACTTACTCCTAGTCTGTTTCATTTTAATGACTTTAAAAGATGTTGTATCCACACAGCAGTAGAAACTGTAGAGTTTAAAATCGAATATTTTAAAACATCCAGTTTCAAGTCGCTTTTCGACAGTTACTTTTAACTACTACTAGACAAGTATGTTTTATTTCTCAACCATTCCACTTGTCTCAGATAGACGATTCAAACGTGTATGTAAC
Organism: Tachypleus tridentatus; assembly: GCF_004210375.1. NCBI lineage: Eukaryota > Metazoa > Arthropoda > Merostomata > Xiphosura > Limulidae > Tachypleus > Tachypleus tridentatus. The sequence goes on along the minus strand of NC_134825.1, from coordinate 6,047,552 downwards.
ATTAAAGTGAGAATTGTCTACAGAGCTCCCCCTAACGACTCTTCCGTTGACTCCATTTTCTTCTACGCCATCGGATGTGAGCTTCGTGGCGATAACAGGACCCCAATCATCCCGAGGGGACAGAAGAAACATGAAGCGCTGGAAAAAAATGGTGTATACATTAGCCACGTCAACACGACAAAAAATTACATTCAGGTGAAATTTTACTCGCAAAATACGCTGTAATTAACAAGCTATGTAAGTAAGTTATTGTTGTATTATACATTTACCATATTTATTTGCGCTAAGAACTAGTGTTCGTGGTTAACAACAACAAAAGCCTTTTAAGTAGTTGTCTTACAATTTAATCTTCACTACACTGTATGTCATCTTCAGAACAAGACATTCTAATCACTACTACATTATATGTTTGTTGTGTCATCAGAGTTAGGTGACTATTTTCTAGCATAAAGTGTTACTGTTCCAGTATATTCTGTGTACCATTATTTATCTACAATATTTAGGCTTAATGCCTAACAGAAATGTTTGTATTTCTTCTGCTGTATTTATAAATCATGCCAGTCTGTTATAAATAAGTTTATTGTGTTCTTAGAATTATGGTTTGTTATACTAAGAGTTCGTTAATTACTAAGCACTTTTTACAACGCCCAATTTATGTCTGAAAAAAACGTTCAGATTTATAGTAAGTGTAAACAAAATTTAATATTTTCTCTTTATTAGACAGAATAATTCCATACTCTGCTTTATGTAATTAATAACTTAATTATCAGACCGAGGCTACAGCTTAAGTACAGAATACTGGCTCACCTCTTTCACTGTACCCTTAGAAAGACTTATTAGTTTCCAGATTAGAACACCGATAATAACAACAAGTGATTGGAAGGCGATGATCCAGCCGATAGCATTGGCCCATCCTGGAAACACGTAGTCACCTGACTTCAACGGCTCATACTCAATCCAGTTGAAAATAAGATGAACTGAAATAATGAATAGTTTTATCAGATACAGGAGTTATAGGTAATTACGTCAGTTTCGGCCATATGGGGTCAAAGGGGGTATAGTATTCTTAAACATGATTTCATAAAACTTAACTATGTTGGTTCGCATAAAGCAATGTATAAGCTATGTTATTTTAATTTAAATTGGGTTGCATTTTCATGTAGTAATATGTAAATTATGCTACTTTAGGGTTGTACTTTCATGTCGCAATAAACACAGGTGATGGACAAAAAAGTGGGCTTCCCCTAAAAATGATGTTAATTTGTCATAATTTTCATTAGATAAAAGAAAAAATGTAAAACTATGTTTTTTAGAACACACTCGACGAGATCTGTTTAAATATGATATCAGATTTTCATTTTAACACTGGCTTTTGTAAATACCAGAACGTTTCACGATTTTAGTTACATTTTCTCATAACAAGTGTTATGAACCTGCTGTAATTTTCATGATTTTAGTTACATTTTTCATAACAAGTGTTGTGCACCTGCTGTAATTTTCATGATTTTAGTTACATATTTTCATAACAGGTGTTGTGAGCCTGCTGTAGGTTCTTAGATTTTCTTAATTTAATCAACCTACAAAATGATCAAATAAGTTTCTCTACAATAATCTAACGTGGAAATAAAACTCAAAATAACACAAAGCAATCTCATAAGTTGATATTTAGTCACTACACCCTTGGATTTCAGTACTGCTTGACATGAACGTGACATGATTTCAGTGAGTTTACACAGACATTCCTGAGTGACTGACTGCCATCCGTCTTTGAGTATTTCAAAAAATTCATCTTCCGTGTTTGGTTTGTGATCTTTCATTAATCGGTTTTACTCAGCCCATAAATTTTCATTCTAATTGATTTAGATGGTTGACCTGGTTATTCCGTAACATCAAGTCTCTTATTTCTGAGATATCTTTTAACGAGTCCACTATCACAGTGAAACTTATTTGATCATTTTGTAGGTTGATTATAATAATAATATCTAAGAAACTACAGCAGGTTCACAACACTTGTTATGAGAAAATGTAACTAAAATCATGAAAATTACAGCAGGTTCACAACACTTGTTATGAGAAAATGTAATTAAAATCATGAAAATTACAGCAGGTTCACAACACTTGTTATGAGAAAATGTAACTAAAATCATGAAAATTACAGCAGGTTCACAACACTTGTTATGAGAAAATGTAATTAAAATCATGAAAATTCTGATATTTACAAAAGCCAGTGTTAAAATTAGTATTTGAGATCATATTTGAACAGATCTTGTCCAGTACGTTCTAAAAACATATAGATTTATATATACTTCTGTTATTTAATAGCAGATATAATAAATTTAAAACAATTTAAATGGGGCCACTTGCTTTTGCCCAGCCCTGCAATTCATGACGTTTTGATTCGGACTTTGTTGTCTTTTGACGTGGCAATATATAAATCATTACACTTTAATTTAAACTGTATTGTTCTTAGAATAATACAATGTATAAATCACGACATTTTGATTAACTCTACATTAACACCACTTTTCCCTCATGTTCACAACACAGAAGTGTTATATTCAACAGCGTATTTAACTGATGACTGGTAAATGGTAGACTAATAATTACAAACCTGTGGTATTGTCGTGACTTTAGCTTTTGTATATCAAATACGTATTGACCTTTTGGTATATGTTGCATACAGCTTTCAGAAGGTGCTCTCGTTAGTGCATTTCGTATCTGTGAAGGTTTAAGCTTATGTTAAAAGCACTTTTAATCACCTTCAGAAAGGTTCAAAGGTTACGAGCAGGCTGCCACAGTTACTATAATTTACGATAATGTACACTTACATTGTTAACTAGAAACTTCTCTACTTATTACCTACTTTCGATAAATATGAATGGTTTGATTTTGTTGAGCGCAAAGGGCTATCTGTGCTTTGTCCGCCATGGGTATCAAAACCCGATTTTAGCGTCGTAAGCCTGCAGATTTACCGCTGGCTGCCCAGTGGTTCAGCGTTAACTTTGAAGGCTTATAACTCTAAAAACTGGGTTTTGACACTTGGTGAGTTCAGCGCAAATATCTGACTGCGTAGCTTTGTGCTTAGTAACATGTATAGAAGAAAACACTCGAGGGCCGATCAATACGAGAACTACAAAACTCTATGTAATTATAGCTTTTGCCCATAGATGGCAGCATCTCAGAGAGAAATAATATTCATACAGAACATAATATGCGTGTTGTTTTTAATATAAATAAGCGTTGTAAATGAAGAAACACTCTTGAAATGTTCTAGTGTAAAAAGTTACATTGAATTTAGCTGAAACGAATGTAAAAGAGCAACAATATTTAATATTCCAGGTTTGAACAATGTTTAAGGTAATGCTTTCCACAAGTTATCTAATTAAAGGAACTGGTTCTCCAGGAAAGCAAACAAGAAGCACAAAAACATTGTACGTACTTATTGACTAGAGTTAAATAAACCACGAGAAGTTGGAAAATACTAACTTATTACAAAGTGTAACTCATTCACTTACAAGAAGAGCTGCAGGTGTGAAATACTTCCACATGGTACCCCAAAAGAAAGACCACGCTCTACTACGTGGTCCAATCATCTTCTCTATATCATCCAGAAATCGTTCTGTTCCTAAAGTAAAAAGCACACAGTTTACAAACGTCAAATCATAAGTATCGTATGTGTACGGTGACTGTTATGTATTCTCAAGACGGCTGGTATAGGTATTAGAACTTTGTTTAAAATAATGTACAGAACAACGTTTCGACCTTCTTAGACCATCTTTAGGTTAACTCCAAGTAGGTTTCTCGTCATCACGTGTGCTGTTGTTAACTTCTAGTATAAAAATAGTCGATAGGGTGGAAACGGAGGAACAACCGGATGCAAATGATTATTGTTTAGTTAGGCTCAATGTTTTGCTGTGAGATTTAGAAGATGAACAAATATGGTAAAACAGAAAGTTAGAAAATTAAATAGATATACGTAAGAAGGCTGGCTTAAAATGTAAAAATTAAATAGATATACGTAAGAAGGCTGGCTGAAAATGTAAAATTAATAGCAAATATTTCTTCAAATACATTAAGAGAAAGCAAATTGTTAGGATGAAAGAAAGACCTTTGAATGACCATGCTGGTAGGCTAATGAATAATGAATAATTAATTGATGAAGGCTGAAATTCACTTATTTTTATTTCAAAGTTTAGTTTATTCCATGGGACGTTCTAGAGTGAAAAACGGGTTCCTTGTAGTCCTTCAGCCAAAAGTGCATATTTTAAGAGTTTTGAACATTTGGAGTAAAGACACGGGTTTAAATCTCAGGTAAAACGTTTAAAGGATATTAAAATATTAGCCTAAGTATGAGTCTTGCTTTGCAAATATAAATAATATCAAAATCACAAACAATTTATACAAGTCTAAACAATAAAAGTGTATGTTTGATTTCTCAAGCAGAAGTTTCCCAAAATGTGGTCAGTTTGCTGCTTGTTTGTTTTGAATTTCGTGCAAAACTACAGGAGAGCTATCTGCACTAGCTGTCCCTAATTTAGCAGTGTAAACCTAGAGGGTGGGCAGCTAGTCATCACCACTCACCGCCAACTATTGGGCTACTCTTTTTACCAACGAATAGTGGGATTAACCGCCTCTTATAACGCCCTCACGGCTGAAAGGGCGAGCATGTTTTGTGTGACGAGGATTCAAAAATGGGACCCTCGGATTACGAGTCGAGCGCCTTAACTACCTGACCATGCTAGGCCCAATGAGGTCAGTGTTCCAATGTTATCTCAGAGAGGTTTAAATTGTGGTCAATGTTTCACTTTTATCTGACAGGTTTATAATGTGACCAATGTTTTAGTTTTATCTCAGACAGGTTTATAATGTGGGCAAAGCTCCAATCTTATATTAGACAGGTTTAAAGTTTCTCAGATTCTGATAAAGGTTTTCGATCGAAGCTCATCCAAAGTAGAAATAATCAAGCTGAAACGTAAACTAAGAGTCACTTGACGTTACTTTCTGATAAAGGCTTTTTTTCTCCCTATAGAAGGGTTGAATGATATCGAAGTAGTGAAGCATGACATGGTTAATATGTTCATTGTATACTTTACTATAATCTCAGATTAACATAACATGACTGTGATATCTCATAGTGAGATATCACTTGTCAAAATGCCTTACCGTAATTCCAGGATATCAGAAGACATTCAAATATAGCGATGAGTAGAACAGAGAAATTCGCAGCATACTTGTCAAATAGTTCCAGCCAGTACATACCACTCTGAAACACGTGCAGAAAAAGTCACAGTTTTGTAATTTTTAAACTATATAAAACAACTAAAATAAGGTAAATGTTGTAGAGTAAGAGATAATAACATTTGAAACCTTTAGCACCTTGATCATTAAAAACACCAATAATATTTGAAACCTTTAGTACCTTGATCATTAAAAAACAATAATATTTGAAACCTTTAGTACCTTGATCATTAAAAACACCAATAATATTTGAAACCTTTAGTACCTTGATCATTAAAAAACAATAACATTTGAAACGTTTAGTATCTTGATCATTAAAAAAACAATAACATTTGAAACCTTTAGTACCTTGTTCATTAAAAAAAACAATAACATTTGAAACCTTCAGTACCTTGTTCACTGAGAACACCAATAACATTTGAAACCTTTAGTACCTTGTTCGCTGAGAATACCAATAACATTTCAAATACAATACACACTCTTGTTGTAAATATAATTCCTCCACAGAAGCCAAATGTTGAAACTATCAGAACCACTATTGTTTTCTTCCCTCTAAGAACAGGAAAGCAGTCCAGAATACCTGTTGTAACACACTCCAGCAATGCAAACTGAAAATAAAACAAATACATCACTTGTTACAGAATACTTGTTGTTACACACTCCAGCAATGCAAACTGAAAATAAAACAAATACATTGTTACAGAATACATCCAGCAATGCAAACTTGTTACAGAATACTTGTTGTTACACACTCCAGCAATGCAAACTGAAAATAAAACAAATACATCACTTGTTACAGAATACTTGTTGTTACACACACTCCAGCAATGCAAACTGAAAATAAAACAAATACATCACTTGTTACAGAATACCTGTTGTTAACACACTCCAGCAATGCAAACTGAAAATGAAACAAATACATCACTTGTTACAGAATACCTGTTGTACACACTCCAGCAATGCAAACTGAAAATGAAACAAATACATCACTTGTTAATTGGACAAGCCTTCATCAAACAACATGAATAAAATTTTCTTATTTATATATTAACAAAATATTCTGAACAAAATATTTCCAGAGTTTTAAAGCTGAGAAAGAATCAAAACTTATTAAGTTTTATTCGTTACATTGTTTATTGTTTTCTTTAATCTATTCTATAACCTAAGTTTTGTGTTATAAGTACTGAAGATGTAAGTCAGTTGTCAGAATTATTTTATTTATAGAATCTCAGCATTTTAAAATATTGTCACTTATTCATCGTGTGCATCCAAAACATAATTAATATAATTCTGCTATAAGATTGCAGAATGTACAAAGATGGTGGTTGTTTATATACACATTTTCTTGTGAAATGTGCTGAGATTGTGCTTATTTAAATACACATTCTGCTCACCTGACTGTCCAGCCCTAAAGTTAAGAGCATGATAAAAAGCAGGAACGCCCATAAAGGAGAAATTGGTAATCTGGCGACGACTTCGGGATACACGATGAATGCTAAACCAGCTCCCTGATCTACCACGTGCTCCACGTGCACGTTCAGTTCGTGAGCTAGGTAGCCAATTACGGAGAATATAACAAATCCCGCAAATATACTGGTCATTATGTTACTGATGGACACGATGAGAGCATCTCTGAAACACATAAGTTTATTAGATATAATCAGTTAGTTAGGACACACAAATGGACACGTTAAAGAGTTACATAAGAAATGTGAACAACAAAAGCCTGGGAACACATGTAACACATATTACGTCATGTTTCTCTCGTTTTGATTTAATAATTGCGTTAATTTGTTTTGAAACTGATTTGTTGAGTTGGTCAATAACCTATTGTTTATTATTATAACAATAGTCTACACAACGTTCCAGTGTATATTTTACTTTTTGTTTTCTTCACAGTTCCAATAAACTTTTAAAGCGATCGGTTACAAAAGAAATTTTGTTACTTGAAGCATATGTTCGTTTATGTCTTATAACAGTATTTGCACACAAGCTTAATATTACCCAAGGTTGTCAGCACCTCAGGAAGCGATAAGACCAATCAGACAATGGATTGAACACATTTTGTGGCACGTAGCTACAATTTGCGTATTAACCTTTACCTTTTTTAATTCAATACGTTACGTTATGGATATGCTGCATCTATAGTTACAATGGCTCAAGCTTCAACAATGGTAGGTTTCATTAATTTATGAGTTAGTTTTATAATACGGTGTGATTCGCCCCTTTGGCTGAGATATAGCTAGCTTTAGGCAAGTCTCCAATCACATAACGACTCAAACTTGAAATCATAACCTTACCACAGTTAACTAAAGGTTTTCTGTAATCTGCTGTTAATCTCTCACTCATTTATCATCGCTCAAAATTTTCAAACTATGATTCATCTGTAAGAAACACCTTCAATCAGCCTTCAGTACAAACGGGTTGTGTTTTGAGGTCAACTCTAGTGGTTTGTCTTTATTTTCATTCCATGTAGTTCAGCATTTGTAAATTTTCATTCTAATGTAATGGTGCTTAAGTCACGTAATATTCTATTATTTTTATATTGTGATGCGATTTGTCACTGTCATCCAGAGAAGTTAGCTAGCCTAACATGGTGATCGCTAAAGAAGTTAGCCTAACATGGTGATCTCTAAAGAAGTTAGCCTAACATGGTGATCTCTAAAGACGTTAGCCTAACATGGCGATCTTTTTGCACTGTTCAACTTTTTTCTATCAGTTATTTGAATTGAAATTGAAGTTCTTTATCTTATTGGTCTTGTTTCTTCTGCTACTTCTCTGTAGCTTTCTTTTATAAAGTTTCCAGTTGAAAAGCAGCTGTTCTGTGTTTGTGTCTCACACCAAACTAATCACATATTTAGCCACAAATGTCTCCACTTAACTGTTTCGATAATTTCTTCCCAATATAACAGTAATTCTAATATACAGTTGGGTTTAGTGATAATCTTATATAAATATATGTATTAAAAAGGGAAATAATTTATAAAATAACATTATATTCTAAGTGCTGTTTAACCTACTATAAACACCATACAATGAATTACATGCCAAGCATTAGTGAACTTGCTGTTATCATTGGCTAAAGGAAGAAAGATATATTTTAACCGGAGATTTTCTTAACTGATAGTACATACTAATAGTAATAATATCTTATTATTTGTAAAGATAGTACTTAGTAAATGACAGCTTACATTCATAGTAATACCTTTGTAATAATAGCACTTATTAAGTGTTGTTTCACAATAATGATAACACAGCATTGTTTGTAAGAGCAGGATTTACTACGTGATAGTCCGTATGTTGTTAATTGTAATGGTAGGATTTACTAATTGATAGCTCATGTTGAAGGCAATGCAGTATTGTGTATAACGGTTAGTTGTACTAACTGACAGTTCATATTAGTTGTAATCCATTGTTAGTTGCATAATAAATCTAACTTCATAAGATTAATTTATGTTTAGAATATTATTATACTTGGCAATCATCATCCGCGGCATATCGGCTCATAGAGGTCGGCTCTGAGTTTGTTTGTTGCTATTGTTTTTCCCAATTACCAATTTTTTAGCTCATAGCACCGTCATCTTTTGAGTTTGAGATCTCATTACAGTCTTAGATTCCAGAGGGAGGTCAAATCATGATGTGACTGGTCAAACCCAAGGTCTCACAGATTGGTTTATTCTAATTCTAACTTTAAAATCCAATTTCAGAGTCAGCTGATAAATCGGATATACGTGAGCTCCACGCTTGGTATTGGTGGCGCACAAAAATATAATTAATTAAAAGAAAAGAGTGTGCCATAAATTAATTTACTTTAACCAAAACATTTCACATACAGGTATCTTCATATTAATTGCTGCTAGTCATAAAATGTCTTATTTATTTACAAATCAACTAAGAAAGGATTTGACATTGTTTTTATAATAGTTTAATAGCCTTGGCATATTGTGGATTTGAAATATTCTTTAATTGTTTAATATAGTTATTATTTCATGAACTGCTATAAACGGCTTGCAGTTCTCCATCCTACAAAGTCAAAAAAACCACACAATAGTAGTTATAAAAGCAACGTAATCTGAAGTTAATGTAAAATAAAAGTAATTTACTCCATTTTCATTCTAGAATTCTTCTGATTAAAATATAGAAAAAACTGTTTAATGTGGGTATGCAGTTGAATTGTTCGTTTAAATAGAAGTAAGAACCTAAACTGTTCTATGTATGTAATCATTGTTGGATACATGTGATTAACTGAAGATGAGAAAGTAAATGGTTTAATGCAATTAATTGGTTTCATTGTTACAAGTAAGTATGTAGCTCCTTTGTTTGCTTGCAGGAAGGTAAGAAACTAAATACTTTGATATAATTAAGTAGTTGCATTGTTAGAAGTAAGTATGTAGCTTCTTTGTTTGCTTACAGGAAGGTAAGAAAATAAATACTTTGATATAATTAAGTAGTTGCATTGTTAGAAGTAAGTATGTAGCTCCTTTGTTTGCTTACATAAAGGTAAGAAACTAAGTGGCTTAATGTAAGTAAGCAGTTCCATTGTCACATTTAGGCAAATTATTGTTTCCATAAAGGTAAGAAACTAAACTGATAGACATAGAATACAGGCGAGCAAACATCTTTTCAGATATAGGTAATCTTCATTATAACTAGATGTAGCTAGACATCTGTGGTAAGCCTGCACTGATGAATTGAATTATAGTTCTATAGGTATATCCAGATACAGTTTCATCGGTGGATGTTAGGAAAAAGAAAAGTACATTAACATGAGAAATGTTCTAAAACTGATTGTTCAGCCAGAAGGTTAAAGGTTAACCACAGTCCTTATTATAATTGATTTTACTTTTGTCGTCATAATAAGATAATTTAATGGCGTATCAATTTTATATGAAAAAAGCACGCGTAACGTTAAACATATATAACACTTACTTGTAACAGTTGTTGTAGAAGGGGTTGTAGGAAGACAACGTTTTGAGACCATACAAATACAACACTTACTTTTAACAGTTCTTGTAGAAGAGGTTGTAGGAAGACAACGTTATGACCATACAAATATAACACTTACTTGTAACAGTTGTTGTAGAAGGGGTTGTAGGAAGACAATGTTATGACTATACAAATATAACACTTACTTGTAACAGTTGTTTTAGAAGGGGTTGTAGGAAGACAACGTTATGACCATACAAATATAACACTTACTTGTAACAGTTGTTGTAGAAGGGTTTGTAAGAAGACAACGTTATACAACTTGTAACAGTATAACACTTACTATAAACAGTTGTTGTAGAAGAGGTTGTAATACAAATATAACACTTACTTGTAACAGTTGTTGTAGAAGACAACGTTATGACCATACAAATATAACACTTACTTGTAACAGTTGTTGTAGAAGGGGTTGTAAGAAGACAACGTTATGACCATACAAATATAACACTTACTCGTAACAGTTGTTGTAGAAGGGGTTGTAAGAAGACAACGTTATGACCATACAAATATAACACTACTCGTACAGTTGTTGTAGAAGGAGTTGTAACAGTTGTTGTAAACAGTTGTTGTAAAAGGGGTTGTAGGAAGACAACGTTATGACCATACAAATATAACACTTACTTGTAACAGTTGTTGTAGAAGGGGTTGTAGGAAGACAACGTTATGAGACCATACAAATATAACACTTACTTGTAACAGTTGTTGTAGAAGGGATTGTAGGAAGACAACGTTATGAGACCACCCCATGCTGGACTAAGAGCAAAGAAGATCTGAACAGCAGCGTCACCCCAAACCTTTATGTGTTAGAATCATTCTTTTATAACACAATAACACAACGTCTTACAATTCGTTTTCTTTCACTTACTGCATTTTTAAAGAAAAAAATCCAAATACAACTAAAATGCAGAACTTACACTTATACATTTATATATATGGAATACAAGATGCTTAATATCGATATAAAGAAAAAAATCACTAAACACAAAACTGTTACATGCATGTAAATGTGCGACATAAATTACTCTAAAAGTTGAACATTATGTTCTTGTTTCTTTTTAAATTATTCTGTGTACTATGTACTACTGGGTAAAATGTTATTATAACATTGTAATAACAATTTATCTACTAAACCTAAATTCTATAATAACAATTTATCTACTAAACCTAAATTCTATAATAATAAACTAACAATGGTACTTTAGTGGATAAAGTGTTGTGATATTGTTACGTTAGAACATAAGTTGTTAGCTTTGGAGATAAAGGATTTTTGTAGTGTTGTTTGTTTAGAAGATAAAATGTTACTGTAACAGTTTAGTTTAGAGATAAAGGTCTATTTTAACATTATTAATTTTATACCTAAATTCTGCAAGCTCATTTTACAGCGTTTCAGCATTCCCAAACACGATCATATAATAAAGATCCATTACTGAGCAAAGCTGTGGTCAAAATCCTTACATTACAGTCAATTAATGTATTGCGTAAAATTCTAAAACAATGGAAACTTAATAGACTTATCTTTTATGACCTCAACAAACACGTTCAAAAAATTTTATTTCTAAACAGAGCAGCCTAAGCTCATCATAATGAGATAGTTAATAAAACTTAAGTTAGGTGAGATTAAATAAAAAGTCCAGACTTCTGCGCACTTACGTCTTTATATAATATTAAGTGACATTTATAAAACACATAATATGAAGCACCTAGATAAAATAACCTTCTATCTGACAATTATGAAAAAATAAAGTAGCAAAAACGTTTTGTTAAGTATCGAACATCGTGAATGAAGTATCATTTCTTCCAAGTGCGTGTTATACACAATACATATAATAATATGTCATCCATATACACTGCTCTGGACGAAATATTAAATGTCGTTCTTATAAAATGAGTTCAAGAAATTACTGCGTGGTAGATGTACCAATATACGTATAAAATATCTCGTTCTAACATAGGATATTTATTTTTTTAAAACAATGAATTATAATCTTTATAAGTAAGAACATAAGGAAACTGTATTTTAACTTGCAATACAAATTATTAGGTTTATTCTTAGTTTCGCTCTTAGTAAGTAGGTTCGAAAGTTAATAGTAGACACTTATAAGAAGTGTAATGCCGTCATAATTTACCAGATTTAAACATGTTATCAGATATATATATATATATATTTACTGTTATACTTTCACATGTACTTTTGTGTGTATATAAACCCTCATTTGTCTTACGTAGAATATCAAAAGCTAAATATACAATAGTAAAATATCATCACAAGTAAAATATCGAATTTAAAATCAAGCACAATATATCAAAATTATGTTTAAAATGTTTATAAATATTTTCTGGGTATACAGATTATCAAATGAATAGTATCTTCTTCCGATATAGATCATGTTTTCAATTTCATCTATTAGATGTAGATCATGTCTTCAAATATCATCTATTAGATGTAGATCATGTTTTAGATTTTGTGCCATAGGTTAATGTTAATATGTTAAATATCGATCATTAGATTAACATATAAGACATTGACTTATTGTGCAAAGTTAGAATATATTAAGTTTGATGAAATATATTATAAACTTAATAATAACTTAATAAACTTAAACGTAAAAATAATGCGAATAAAATATTCAGTGTTATTTATTAAGTTTGGAATTTGTGTTCCAACTATTTAGAATTTATGTTTGAGATATAACGTACTTAATACATAGATTACCTTGTTCTTACACGAAGGATGTTATGGGTTAGGTGTAGAATATATCAACCTTCAGAGATAGAACAACTCAAGTTACAGATATCGAATACGTAAAGCTTGAGATGTAGAATACATTATGTATCATATGTTCAGTGTCGTGAGTCACGTAATTAGGTTTGATGAACACTCTTATGTTAGCCGTAAAATGTAGCAACTTTAGAATGCACATCTTATGTTAAAATATTATTGTAATGTGCAAGAGGACCTACATCATGTAACGTCTACACAATAACGAATGTGTCTCGTAGAATGTTACGTTTTAGATGTAAAATGTTGTTATTCCAACGACAAGTGTCATTTATATGATATACACTATTGTACATAAAATATAGAATATAATTTATATGCAAAGTATGTTATGCAAGAGATTGAGGATATCACGATGTAGACTACATCTTTATGTGAAGTTTGGATGAACTGTTGTGATATATCGACTCTTAAAACAAACATTATCGCATACTCTGAGTTGTGTAACACATCATCAGTCTTAGTTTTATGTAGAATACCTTGTGTTAGGTGTGTAACTCATTACGCAGAATACAATTTATTGGCTGTACAACTTTCAGTGTTAGACGCATAGTGCAACATCTGTTGTTTCAGAATCAGAACTCGTATCACATATAATTAATGCAATGTATTTGGACCATGATCCTGTGTGTCAAAGTTACAATATAGGTGTCTAGAATACAATGTACCTGTTTTAAGATATAATATTTCAGTTGTATAGTATAATTTGGATTAAGTAAAATGTTAATGTACACGTTGGTTGTCAAATACATGAAGTATGTCACAAGTTGAGTGTGACATTTACTTTCATGTAGGAGTTAAGATTTATAACACTGTGTTTCAGTATTTATGATACTAACTGAAATCTCTTCGTAATGAAGGAACTTGTAATGATGCTTCAGATAATGTGTTGTATACATTAACCAAGAGGTTTCTAAACAATAAACAGATCAAACAGAATATACATAATGCCTGTAATAATATCCCATGTTGTCTGGATTGATTAAGACAGTAGAATACTTCTGTTATGTCATCGACAGCTAATTTATTCCGGATGACTTTTTATCTCTCGTGTCTAGATATGACCATTATAGGTACCATGTATTTTAAATAATATATCTGTTTTTAGGGATATGATAAACATAAATGTAATACAGTATTATTATATCTCACCCTGTGTACTAATACAATATTACAAACATTATATATATGTATCATTATATCTTACCCTATGTAATTAAAGTAGATTACAAACATAATACAGTATTATTATATCTCACTGTGTGTACTTATAGCAGATTACAAACATGTTTAATATAATATATCTCACCCTGTGTACTTACATTAGATTACAAACATAATTCATGTATTATTATATCTATCTCTATGTACTTATAGTAGATTACAAACATAATACAGTATTATTATATCTCACCCTGTGAACTTATAGTAGATTACAAACATAGTATAGTATTATTATATCTCACTGTGTGTACTTATAGCAGATTACAAACATGTGTAATATTATATCTCACCCTGTGTACTTACAGTAGATTACAAACATAATACATGTATTATTATATATCTCTCTATGTACTTATAGTAGATTACAAACATAATACAGTATTATTATATCTCACTGTGTGTTGCTTATAGCAGATTACAAACATGTGTAATATTATATCTCACCCTGTGTACTTACAGTAGATTACAAACATAATACATGTATTATTATATATCTCTATGTACTTATAGTAGATTACAAACATAATACAGTATTATTATATCTCACTGTGTGTACTTATAGCAGATTACAAACATGTGTAATATCATATCTCACCCTGTGTACTTACAGTAGATTACAAACATAATACATGTATTATTATATATCTCTCTATGTACTTATAGTAGATTACAAACATAATACAGTATTATTATATCTCACTGTGTGTACTTATAGCAGATTACAAACATGTGTAATATTATATCTCACCCTGTGTAGCTTACAGTAGATTACAAACATAATACATGTATTATTATATATCTCTCTATGTACTTATAGTAGATTACAAAACATAATACAGTATTATTATATCTCACTGTGTGTACTTATAGCAGATTACAAACATGTGTAATATCATATCTCACCCTGTGTACTTATAGTAGATTACAAACATAATACATGTATTATTATATATCTCTCTATGTACTTATAGTAGATTACAAACATAATACAGTATTATTATATCTCACCCTGTGTACTTATAGTAGATTACAAACATAGTATAGTATTATTATATCTCACCCTGTGTACTTATAGTAGATTACAAACATGATATATATGTATTATATATCTCACCCTTTGTACTTCAAGTACTTACATTAATATATATAGGGTACAGTACCTGAGCCTTGGCTAATCGGCTCCAGTCGGGTGTTATATACCACAGAATCCCCTCTTTAGCACCTGGAAGGGTGACTCCTCGGAAGAACATTATCACCAAAACCAAATAAGGAAACAGCGCGGTAAAGTATACCACCTTAATGGGGAAAAAAGACAAGCGGAACAACACATTAACTCACTCACAAACTCTTTAAACCTGGTATTTCATCACAAACAAAGAACATTGTCACCAAATATTTCTTTGTAATTAAATAAATAAAGTACTGTGAAGGAATGCAAAACGATATAGTGATTACATTTTTACAATGTATTCACAGCTGAAGGAAGAGAGACTGCTCGCTAGCCCCACATCTCGAACCCTGGACTCTTCTAATGCAACAGACACTACACTACGCTCTGCCATTGTTTTAAATTATATTTCGGTGGACTCAGCAAATAGTCCAATGTAGTTTTGCTATAAGAAAACATCTACACGTTATGTTTACATTCGTTATTCAAATCTGCCTAGAAAAAGCTATGATGAATACTCAGAATAATGATCCATTTATATAAAACATAATTTTACAACGCTAGAAGCGTTCTATGGTCGATTTTGTGCATTTAAATTTATGAAGTAGTGAAAAGCTATTTGTGGGATAATAGATTTATTTATGTGTAATATTTCAACTCTAATAGTGAGATATGATTATGTATGACGTTTGTTTAAACTACACTACATCCAAATATCAAATACATCCAATCAAACAGGCCCGGCATAGCCAGGTGGTTAAAGCACTCGACTCGTAATCTAAGGGTTAGATTCCATGTCACACCAAACATGCTCGCCCTTTAAGCAGTAGAGGTGTTATAATGTTACAGTCAATCCCACTATTCATTGGTAAAAGAGTAGCCCAAGAGTTGGCAGTAAGTGGTGATGACTAGCTAGCTGCCTTCCCTCTAGTCTTACACTGCTAAACTAGGGACGGCTAGCCCAAACAGCCCTCGTGCAGCTTTGTGCGAAATTCAAGACAAACAATCTAATCAAATAATTTGTTCCTGATACTAATTGCCATCTGGTCTTGCCCCCTAGTGGCACGGTGATACGTCTGTAGTCTTATAGTGCTAGAAACCATGTTTCTATACCCGTGGTAGGCACAGCACAGACAGCCCATTGTGTAGTTTTGCGCTTAGCAACAAACAACCTCCTAGTTTTATTTAACTTAATAGAAATACAATAACACTTCTAATAGTTTATTAATGTTAAGTTTTATTTTTTTTATTACTTGGGTTTTCCCTATATTTAGTAACTTAATATTTTATAAGTTTATTTCATGCTGTTTTTTAGTATTACGTTACTTTAGGTTCGCCTCTTTAAGTTTCCATGTTTGTTATATCTGGTCGTTATTTTGCTGTATGTTTCGCCTGTAGAAGCTTTTTTCAGTCTAAATATTATATTTTATATACCATGGATTGTCATGTTTTTCTTTGTTATATAGCTTCCATAAACAACTTTTAATGTTAGTCGCAGGTTTAGCCAGTATTTTAGTTTTTACGTTTAATTTGTGTGTGTGTTAAATTTTTACCATGCGCTTTATTTCTAAATACGAGAAACGGGTCTAGAAAATTCAGATAAATGTAACAACAGGAAATGAACTTCAAAAATATTAAAGTTCGGAACAGAGAACGCTGTGGAAGAGAGAAAAGGTTGGAAAGCTAAGCTCTTACAAATTTTTTGAAATTATATGATATTAATATTATCACTTATAGTAATTTGGGTTCATAACTAAAGAATAACCAATTTAGTAAGATTGATAAATAAAGAAAAAAGGCCGAAGTTTTAAATTAGAGTTTTATGGTGTAAATTGTACTAGAAAGTTAAATTAGGCTTAGTACGTGCGACGGTGTTCTAGGCTTAGTTGAAATTCAAGTTACAGGTAAATTGTGATACAGATTAAATACGGTGTTTTATTAAACAAATACAATCAAATGATTAGTATATTGACATCTCTTGTTTTATGGATTAATGTGTTTTTGAATTTAGATCAATTAGTTTAAATTAAGCACGTAGTTATAGATACATTATAAATCACGATATACACGTTGTATTGTTACTATGTACATATCAAGTAAAGACTAATCACTACTACTTTAATTTCTAAGTTTTATATAATTAAAAATTAATTATTTTACTTTAATATGAGCACAAAGTAGTGATAAACACTAATGTCATAGGTTCTCAAATGTTTGGCTTAATGCTAACAGTGTTGACAATATGCTACTGGTATTCAGTGTAGAAATTAAACGTTTATAGTTTGATAGGTGTGATGGATATGATGTGTAGGCTTTACTTCGGATTTCAGGACTGGTATGTTATGTTAAGGTTTGATTAAAATTTTGCGCAGATAGCCCTGTTGTTATTTTGCGCAAAATTTGAACCAAACCTTGAAATAACATACCAGTCTTAAGCTCCGAATTAAAACCCATGACTACCCAGCTAGTCATCACTACCCACTTCCATCTCTTTGGTTACTTTTTTACTAAAGAATAATGGTATTTATCTCAGCATAATAACGCCTCCAATAACTGAAAACGAGAGGATGTTTGTTGGGACGGTGATTCGAACCCTGTTCATGTTCTTTTAAGGAAATCAGAAGTGAAGATGTGCAATTTATACGTAGAGTTTGAAACTGTCGTAATTAAATTAGAGGTAACATATAAAGAGAAGTGTAGAATGTAGCAGGATTTCAAAAGGAACTTCAGCTTCTACATGTTAGAAATATAATGAGATTAAGTGAATTAGAAAGGCTAGTTATTAAGGTTTAAGAAAGTAGATTTAGTTATAATGATCATATTCTGTTGAACAACAGATGTCAGCACTTGGCTTCTGCAGACGAGAAACTATTGAAAGGAAGGAGAAAAAAAGGACAGATGAGAATGTGGATGATGGGTAACAAGAATAGGCTTGTCTCTGGGGTAACATGAATAGGCTTGTCTCTGGGGTAACAAAGATAGGCTAGTCTCTGGGGTAACAAGGATAGGCTTGTCTCTGAGGTAACAAGGATGGGCTAGTCTCTGGGGTAACAAGGATAGGCTTGTCTCTGGGGTAACAAGGATAGGCTTGTCTCTGGGGTAACAAGGATACGCTTGTCTCTTGAGGTAACAAGGATGGGCTAGTCTCTTGGGTAACAAGGATAGGCTTGTCTCTGGGGTAAGGATAGGCTAGTCTCTTGGGTAACAAGGATAGCCTTGTCTCTGGGGTAATAAGGATAGGCTAGTCTCTTGGGTAACAAAGATAGGCTTGTCTCTGGGGTAACAAGGATAGAGTAGTCTCTGGGTAACAAGGATGTGTTTGTCTCTGGGGTAACAAGGATAGGCTAGACTGGAGTAACAAGGATAGGCTTGTCTCTGGGGTAACAAGGATAGAGTAGTCTCTGGGGTAACAAGGATAGGCTTGTCTCTGGGGTAACAAGGATAGGCTAGTCTCTGGGGTAACAAGGATACGCTTGTTTCTGAGGTAACAAGGATGGGCTAGTCTCTGGGGTAACAAGGATAGGCTTGTCTCTGGGGTAACAAGGATAGGCTCTTCTCTGGGGTAAATGCTGCTCAGATGGAAGCTTGTCTCTGGGGTAACAAGGATGGGCTAGTCTCTGGGGTAACAAGGATAGGCTTGTCTCTGGGGTAACAAGGATAGGCTTGTCTCTGGGGTAACAAGGATACGCTTGTCTCTGAGGTAACAAGGATAGGCTAGTCTCTGAGGTAACAAGGATGGGCTGGACTCTGGGGTAACAAGTTTAGGCTAGTCTCTGGGGTAACAAAGATAGGCTTGTCTCTGAGGTAACAAGGGTAGGCTTGTCTCTGGGGTACCAAGGATAAGTTTGTCCCAAACAGTTAGATTATACCACCCAGGGGTGCAGGTGGAGGATATAACCGACAGAGCAAGATATATAATAAAAGGCTCGCAGAGATGCAGTTTTTGTTACGTATGCAGAAGCTAATGATGTATGGAAAGGTAGGCCAGAGGAGCTAATTAATAAGTAAAAGGGTTGATAAAGGAATTTAAAGAAAAAGTTCATGACTTAATTGTTTCAGAGATGCTGCCTAGAATTAACTATGGGAATGAAGTTATAAATAGGTGGCTAGGGTTAAATGCTGCTAACGTTGATATGTAAGGACTATCTTACATTTTGACCTCCATAGGTCATCTTCAGGTTAGCCTTTGTTGACAGCCATATTAGCCATTCTTAGACACATAATCGTTGCTCTGTTATGTTCAATGTTTTGTTTTGCATTAGGAATAGGTATTTTAGTGGTAATTTTCAAAAATGAAATTCTGAAAGGATGCGAGAGAAAGTATTATTATTAAATATATTATTTTAATATTTAAGATAAACATATTATTCATAGAAAGCAAAAAGTAGCTGCAAGTAAAAATACAGGTTGGTTCACAAAGAGTATGAGAAATAACATTAAATAATGGTATCGTAATTGTACCAACTGAAGTTGACTGGTATAACAGGAATATTGTAGAAGATCAAGAAGGTATCGTAATTGTACCAACTGAAGTTGACTGGTATAACAGGAATATTGTGGAAGATCAAGAAGGTATGGTAATTGTACCAACTGAAGTTGACTGGTATAACAGGAATATTGTAGAAGATCAAGAAGGTATGGTAATTGTACCAACTGAAGTTGACTGGTATAACAGGAATATTGTAGAAGATCAAGAAGGTATCGTAATTGTACCAACTGAAGTTGACTGGTATAACAGGAATATTGTAGAAGATCAAGAAGGTATGGTAATTGTACCAACTGAAGTTGACTGGTATAATAGGAATATTGTAGAAGACAAGACAATCGGGAAACAGGAAATTATGACGTCAAAAAGGATTTGTGAAAAAAAAAAGCTGACTGAAAGTGTAAAAATTAACAGTAAGGGTTTTTTAATGTTAGGATTTAAGTAGGATCCTTAAGGGATGATAAAAGAAGGCTCGTATCTGATGATTATGAGATGTCGTAATTATGAAATTTGGATTTTACTAATGAACTTATAAGTAGATTCCACATCTTGAAGAGATGGAAACAAGATCGAGTGAAATAACTACATTAATTCTGAGTTGTTAATAAAATGGGAAGTTTAAAAAATGATGAGGTATCTGGACCACATAACATTTCCTCAAAGGTTTTGAAGAGTGTTAAAGAATGGATATATAAGCTATTTGCTACTATATTTGGTAATTTTTTGAATATTGAGGAGGTACCACAGGATTGGAAGGTAGCGAATGTGACTCTCCTTTCAAGGGATGTGATAAAATTTTTCCTAGTAGTTAGAGGCCCATTAGTCTTACATTAGTTGTGAGAAAAGTTTTAAAAAGTCCAATGAAAGGTGTTTTCTAAAGTCATTTAAGAAAGTTTTGAATTTTAT
This sequence comes from Tachypleus tridentatus, assembly GCF_004210375.1. Taxonomy (NCBI): domain Eukaryota; kingdom Metazoa; phylum Arthropoda; class Merostomata; order Xiphosura; family Limulidae; genus Tachypleus; species Tachypleus tridentatus. Next base: position 6,026,765 of record NC_134825.1, on the reverse strand, counting down.
TGGATAGTCAATATGGTTCCATCAGGGAACAATCTTGACTTACAAATCTTTTGACTTTCTTGAAAACGTTAATGTTATGTAGACAAGAGTAAGAGAGTAGATTTGGTGTTCATGGATTTCCAGAAAACATTTGGCAAGATGCCTTGTAAAAATTATCTTTATAGGTGTAATGGATAACTTAGCAAACAGGATAGAAGAGTGACTGGATGGAAGAAAGCAGGAGTTCAGTAAAAAGGGATTTAAGTTAAAAGTGGAGTACTTTAGGATACAGTCTTAGGACCTTTGCTGTTTTTGGTTTACACCAATGGCACAGATGAAGAAGTGGTTAATAACTTACTTAAATTTGTTAACTGTGAAAAAGATGCTGCTGCTTTACAAAAGAACTTGGACCATTTAGTGAGTTGGGCAAATAAATGGTAGATGATGTTGGTTATAATAAATACAAGATATTGCATGTGGGTTATCATAATTTATATTATAAGTGTAATTTCGATAGGAGCAATCTTAACAGTGTGATGAAAGGAAACTATCTTGGTGAAATTGGTAATCTGTTTCTTAACACATCAAAACAGTGTACTGGCACTAGAGGTAGAGCAAATAGGATTTTAGGTTGTACCTTGAGAAATATTGAAAAGAAGTTTAAAATGTATATAATTTCATTGTATAGTACTGTAGTTAGCAACATTTGGAGTATTTAGTTTGGTCTTAAGTCCCTTACCTTTGAAAGGACATTGAATTGGTAGAAAAGGTTCAGTGGAGGGTTATTAGAATGGTGCCTGTGGGGGTTAAGTCTCTCAACGTGATTTATATACATTGCAAAAAAAGAGTTATTGAGGTATTTAAGATTGTAAGGGAAATGACAGTGTTGACGCATCATATATTTTTCACAGTTAATAGAGAAAATGGAAGGGCTAGGGGACACACAAATAAATATTGATAGTCATCTTTAGTAAAGACAGATTTACTTTTCTAACAGGGTGGTTAGCATTTGAATGAAGGCTGTCTTCGGATGTGTGGAGGCAGTAAATCTAATTTTAATAGGAAACTTGATAATTATACCAGTGATAAAATATTGTTTAAAAATTTAGTAGTTTTAGTTTAGTTTATATTTAGGGTATGAGAGAGTCGAGATGGACTAATAGGTCCTTTGTTATCCCAAAACATTATGTTATGTTAACATAAAGAAGAACCTAAACAAAGAAAGTTTATGTAACCATTAAGGGTTAAAGAATTAAAATCCATCATTAATAAAATATTAGAATCGTTATTATATTTGTACTAAATTAATTATATTTACAACCAGAGGGAGCTAGTATCCTAAATCGAATTATTTGATTGGATGTTTTTTTTCCAATTTGAATGTACATTAAATGTTACATGTCATCGTGTCTCACAGTTAAAAACGAAACGTTGTAGTGAAGTAAATCTACTTACTCGCCTGGAGCTATTAGTGTAATTTTACAACGCTAGTAAAACTGTTTCATTTTTACTGAAATATCAAAATAATATTTATGATAAATATGTCTATGTGATGGATAAGTTATACGTACATATCTCAGAACGTGCATACGTTACCCCATTTTGTTTTCTCCACATTCAGAACGTGCATACGTTACCCCATTTTGTTTTCTCCACATACAGAACGTGCTGTGATAAGTAACGCGTATCAACAATGGATCTTCGGTAATTATTTTTCTTATCATTTGTTGCAACTAGTTTTTTTTCTTTTAAAGAAGTTTGTTTCATGTTATTGCTTTTATTGTATTGTATCAATTAATTTTAAATTTAATTTTTTTCACTCTGAATAAATACATAAAAAAGAAAAAGTCCGACCAAATCTCTTCCGAGATTACATTACACAAAAGACTTATCAAATCTTGGAGTAGTGATCAATAACCAATAGTAAGGCTACGTAGTCTGTACACCCTTACATAAACAACTGAGTGGTGTAATCATAGTGTATGTTGTGACGTACCTTTCCGGAAGTCTGCACTCCCTTAAATAAACAACCGAATACTATAATCCAGGCTAACAGGAGACAGAGAACCAAGTACCACTTAACCTCACCGGTATCTTCAATTCCTCTTGATATATCGAGAACGTAATGTCTTAAAAGAGAATATATATAAAACTATGACAGACAAATTATATTTTAAAATAAAAATTGGAAAAAAAAACTAGTTAATAATACTGTAATATATTGTAGAACAACCACATTGTAGAGTAATATATTTTGAACTGAATACCAACTTTTCTTGAAATATTTTGTTTACCACAACAATTCTATTTTTTGATCATCATACACCTAATCTTGAGAAACACGTTCGCATATTACGTAAACTATACAATATGGAGTTTACTGTTATTTTTTGTATATCAAATAAAAAGCAATTTCGAATGTCTTCAGTGTTCAAATATGTTTATTGGTTTGGTTTGAACAGAAGCTCACACTGAACTTATCATTGGTAAAAAATAAATAACACTTACAGAAAATACTCATCAGCTGGGGTTTTCTTCTCCATATTTTTAACAATGGTTGACAGATTCAGTGAAACTGACGTTTCGTAATCAACACAAGTTTTATTGTAATAAGTTCCGTTTCGTTGGGCACATTCGTCAGCGTCTTGATAAGAGTAGCATGCTAAATACAAATAAAGGATCTTATTGTTTAAATAATATAACTACTGACACCACTTCAAGTTTCATTGTTTAAAGCATATAACTACTGACGCTTCAAATTTCATTGTTTAAGGCATATAACTACTGACACTTCAAATTTCATTGTTTAAGGCATATAACTACTGACACTTCAAGTTTCATTGTTTTAAGGCATATAACTACTGACACTTCAAGTTTCATTGTTTAAAGCATATAACTACTGCGACCTCAAATTCCATTGGCTTGGTTTGATTTGTTTTGAATTTCGCGCAAAGCTACACGAGGGCTATCAGCGCTAGCCGTCCAAAATTTAGCAGTGTAAGACTAGAGGAAAGGCAACAAGTCATCACCATCTACCGCCAAATCTTGGGCTACTCTTTTACATATTTGGTGTGACGGGATTTAACCCGCTACCCTCAGTCGAGTGTCTTAACCACCTGGCCATGCCGGACCAGTTTCATTATTTAAATAATATAATTCCTGCCACTCCAAGTTTCATTATTTAAATTATATAACAACTTCCACTTAAAGTTTTATTGTTTAAATAATATAACTACTGCCACTTCAAGTTTCATTGTTTAAATAATATAACTACTGCCAGTTTCATTGTTTAAATAATATAACTACTGCCAAGTTTCATTGTTTAATAATATAACTACTGCCACTTCAAGTTTCATTGTTTAAATAATATAACTACTGTTACATCAAGTTCTATTGTTTAAACAACACAACTACTGGCACTTCAAGCTTCATTCTTTAGGGCATATAACTATTGACACTTCAACTGTTTTAATTGACATTTCAGTATAACAGTTTTCATAAGTAGCTGTATTCTGTGTAAAAAAGTATCGAATAGCTTGCTTTACTACAACTGAGTCAGTAAACTATAACGGAGTATTCTACAATCAAAGTAATGTTTTATAACAAGTGAAACTTTTTTAAAGCTGGTCGTTTCTCACTGAAAAAAATGTTTCATAGTAGACTGTAGTACAAAGTAAACAGTGATTTATAACTGGCTGTGTCAAGTGAAACGCCCCGCGTACAGAGGTATGTCTCTGGATTTATAACGCTAAAATCAGGGGTCTGATTCCCCAGAGGGCTCAGCAGATAGTCCGATGTAGCTTTGCTATATAAGACAAACACACGCAAGTGAAACAGCATTTTATAACTGGCTGTGTTAAAAGTAAAGCGGTTCTGTTATAAGTAAAGAAATATTTTATAACTGGTTGTATTACAAGTAAAGCATTTTTTTATGTCTGAACATATTATAAGTAAAGCAGCCTTTTATAATCACTGTATTACAGCTAGTTAAATATATCAAAAATTGAAGTAAATTTTCACTGTTCATGACATGATATCAATGAAAATATATTAAATTATTATTCTCGTTTATATTTACACATATTAAGATGAAATATATCTTAATATACACTTTACTGTCTTTACATACATAGCTTGTTTTCTTCTCCAAGTTAAAACATCTATTACATGTGTAACTCGAATCTACAGAACATTATTTTAGATTTTAACTGAGGTATAACAAAGAAAGTTGTTAAAACTAAAAACTTCATTATGTTGAAAATAAAACAAAAACAGAGGTTTTAAGTTTAATGGATAGTTTTATTCTTATTAAAGAATTCAGTTCAGGATTCGTTTGTTTTCTTGGTTTTAAAATCCTCCTGAGAAAACTTATTCAAAGATTGAATGGGAAGTTGGTTATCGGTAAAAATGTTATGTGGATTCATTAACAAATATGGTGAATCTCAGTTTATTGAATTTGTGGTGAAACACAGAAAACATTCCAACATTGAAAATAGTGAAATTCTGCTCAATGATACACACAAAACATTCCAACACTGAAACTACTCAAATTCTGCTCAATGATGAAGATAATATGGATGGGAATTCGTTGTAAAACGTATGTTTTTTTCAATAAGGAAAGATTATTGCTTGGTAATTACATTTTTAAAGAAAAATGTGTTTCTTTCCAAAGATTCCATTCTAAAAAAGGATTGGATAAAAATAACTCGCGGCCCGACATAGCCAGATGGTTAGGACGCTGGATTCGTCATCAGAAGGTCGCGGGTTCGTGTACCGTACGCCAAATATGATTGCCCTTTCAGCTGTGGGGACGTTATAATGTCTGTCAATCCCACTATTCGTTGGTTTGTTTTGAAATTTGGACAAAGCTATTTGCGCTAACCGTCCCTAATTTAGCAGTGTAAGACTAGAATGAAGGCAGTTAGTCATTCCACCGCCAACTCTTTGCTTTTACCAACGAATAGTGGAATTGAACGTAACATTATAACGGTCCCACGGCTGAAAGGACGAGCATCAAACAAGTTTGGTATGACGGGGACTTGAACGCGCGACATTCGCATTACGAGTCGAGTGCTTTAACCACCTGGTCATGTTAAGCTTATTCGTTAGTGAAAGAGTAGCCCAAGAGTTGGCGGTGTGTGACGATGACTAGTTGCCTTCCTTCTAGTTTTACACTATTAACTTAGAAACGACTACCGCAGATAGCCCTTGTATAGGTTGTGAAATTCAAAACAAACTAAACAAAAATAACGCATACCCCAGCAGCATACCGAGTTTCAAAAACTATTTTGTTCTGAAGAAGAACGATCGTTTTGTGAAATAGAAGATGAACTCTTTATAACCTGACGATCGTTTTGTGAAATAGAAGATGAACTTTTTATAACCTGCTGCAGGCTATACCCTCAACTTGTACCAGCATGGATTTGTCCTTCTGTATTCAAACAATTTAAGAATTAGTTTGTAACAGTAATATTTCATAGTGCTTGTTTTTGTTTCGTTTACGTATTTTGAAATACAAATCAAATACTTATATAAGTGATATTATTTGATAAAATCGTGTAATTCTGATAAAGCTGTTACTTCTTATCATTCAAATGTAATAAGCTATAAAACAAAGTTTAAATATAGTTATTCTTAGCAGTAGTGCTGCCTCTCAAGTACAAACGGTAAGTCTGAATGTTTTGATATTCACATAGTGCAGCTTTGTGTATAACAAACAAACCATAGTGCTATATTTGGGTCAGATTTATAATCAGTACATGAATGGCTCTTACTTACTATAAGTATAGAACTCACTATAATATCTACATACAAGCAGTGATCAACTCTGAGATATTTATTGATTTACTTTCCATTCCTCACGCCAGATAACATTTATATACCTGTACTGCATTACTTATAGTTCTTACCTAACAACAATACTTCATTGTGGATAGTTATCACTTACTACGAATCCTGCACTTTGAATAATCTTTAATTATCAACACGAAGTAATCCATATTTACTAGTAGTACTTGACAGTAATCAGCTATTTCACTTAGAACAATTGTTATTCAGCAGCATTTCACTTGGAAATTCTTGTTTATCAGCAGTATTTTACTTGGGACAATCCTTAATTACCAGCAGCAGTATTTCAATTTCGAACAATTTCTTTATCAGCACTATTTC